>NC_140027.1:3708046-3738046 GCF_964263955.1 Coregonus lavaretus
CTCAACGTTGTGAAGATTTATAGCGGCCAAGCGCTTAATGATGTATGGCAGGGTATGATGTAAGAGAGAATTTAAGTCACGATGACAGACTAATCTTCTCGCTGCATCGGATTGGTTTGGGTATTCCGTCAAAGCAGGGGAAAAAAGGTGACGAGCCAGGATAAGTGAATCGTGAGACATACTGTAGTAGGAACCTCTCTTTGAAGTAAGAGACAAACCAAAGGCACTGTTTGTGGAACCTATAAATAAATAAATGGGGGGACGTTTTTGGACGGGGGACACTTGTCTATTTTCTCCACCTGGCTGGAAGTGGGAGGGAAGGTGGGAGGGAGGGGAAACTCAAGACTGCGTTTTCTGCTTCCTGGAAACAGTAAAGCAAATAGGTCCCCCTCTGGCCTGGTCTGTCCATCCATGTATCTATATTGAGAGAAAGATAATAGCCATAATATGACATTTGAAATGTCTCTATTCCTTTGGAACTTTTGTGAGTGTAATGTTAACTGTTCATTTTTTATTTCATTTTTGTTTATCATCTACAGTATTTCACTTGCTTTGGCAATGTAAACATATGTTTCCCATGCCAATAAAGCCCTTTGAATTGAATTGAGAGAGACTGAAAGAGAGACAGTCAGTCACACAGAGATGTAGAGAGAAAGAGGTAGAAAGAGATAGTATGAGACAGAGAGAGAGAGCGAGAGGGGGGTAGAGACATTCAGAAGAGAGCGAGAGTGTGTGTTAGGTGTCAGAAAAGGAGAGCCAGAGCACAAGTCAGTGAGATAGCTGTAGCCAATGCCCACGGAGATCAGTTACCAGTGGCCCCGCTGACCTCTCGGATGATGAGGAGGTGTGAAGGCCAAACCTCTCAGGTGAACCTCCGTTAAACAGTCACACTTACCACATTCCTCACAGCAACACATGAGACCTGGGTTCAAATACTATTCAAAATCTTTCAAATACTTTAAGCATTTGTTCTAGCCTGGACTGTTCTGGGAATAATATATTGGTCCTTTAAGTCAGGCAAGCTCAATCGAGCACAAATAAAGTATTTGAAATTACTTTGAATAGTATTTCAACCCAGGTCTATAATTGATACGTGGGGTCTCAAAGGGCATCGGGAGAGAATAGCATCCGGTGTGTTTCCGAATACCCAAGTATCCCACGCCAAATCTCGCTAGTGACTCGATAGCTCCGAATTAAGATAGAAGCAGTTATGTAAGGGGGAGAGAAAGGGCTAGAATGTTCCTCAGATATCCTTACAAGCAGATGGTGTGCAGTAGTGTCAGACCGAAAACTAACTCATGCACTGAACACTAACTCATGTGTGTGTACGTAGATAAAACGGCCCAGTAACGGAGGCCAGAAGGAGAGGAGTGTGGGAGTTTCACTGGTGGTGCCAGGATCTGATGATACAGTAGAGAGAGAGCGAGAGAGAGAGAGAGAGAGAGAGAGCGAGGTGGGGGTCAGTTTGTCTCCTCTCTCCCCGTCTGCCTGACTGAGAAAAACACACAGAGAAAAGAGCTACATATAACTTCATCCCTTCCCAGTCAGTGAACATCCTTCCCTCCAACCAGCCTCCCCTCTGGCCGCTTGTCCTTTTCACACACACACACACACACACACACACACACACATACACGTAAAAGCGCCTGCCTGGCAAAAGGCAAATACAGTATATTTCAGTGGCAGAAGAAGCCCTGGGATCCGGACTCAGCTGCTACGCCTACGGACTCCAATCATTTCAGGTCTTTCACGGCTCCGTTTTATGTCTCAATGCAGTCATTGTGTGGCAACCAGTTATGTACATGTATACAAATGCACTCTATAGGGCTGAATGGCTGCTTCAAGATTAAATGGAAGTCCTATATAAACACAGGGTGTAGCTTTCATGCTGGGCAGTGGGGCGATGGTCCATTATTTTCAGAGGTGGTACAGTACTGCAGAGAAATCTGCCAATCTCTTGAAGTGTCTGACTGCGGTGGGGTAGTGTGTGTAGGCCAACAAAGTGTGTGTGTGAGAGAGAGAGCCAGTGTGTGTAAGTGTACCAGAGGGAGAGAGAAACTGGGACAGACACCAGTGATTTGAGCTCTTCCCTGCATCTCCTGCCTTTCCTTTGTTGCGGATCGAGCGAAAGAGGTCACCCACTCCTACGAGCACTCAATCAACCAGCAGCGACCTTGCTCGTTCTGGATATACAGTGAGGGAAAAAAGTATTTGATCCCCTGCTGATGTTGTACGTTTGCCCACTGACAAAGAAATGATCAGTCTATAATTTTAATGGTAGGTTTATTTGAACAGTGAGAGACAGAATAACAACAAAAAAATCCAGAAAAACGCATGTAAAAAATGTTATAAATTGATTTGCATTTTAATGAGGGAAATAAGTATTTGACCGCTCTGCAAAACATGACTTAGTACTTGGTGGTAAAAACCTTGTTGACAATCACAGAGGTCAGACGTTTCTTGTAGTTGGCCACCAGGTTTGCACACATCTCAGGAGGGATTTTGTTCCACTCTTCTTTGCAGATCTTCTCCAAGTCATTAAGGTTTCGAGGCTGACATTAGGCAACTCGAACCTTCAGCTCCCTCCACAGATGTTCTATGGGATTAAGGTCTGGAGACTGGCTAGGCCACTCCAGGACCTTAATGTGCTTCTTCTTGAGCCACTCCTTTGTTGCCTTGGCCGTGTGTTTTGGGTCATTGTCATGCTGGAATACCCATCCACGACCCATTTTCAATGCCCTGGCTGAGGGCATTTTGGTCTCATCTGACCACAACACTTTCACCCAGTTCTCCTCTGAATCATTCAGATGTTCATTGGCAAACTTCAGGCAGGCCTGTATATGTGCTTTCTTGAGCAGGGGGACCTTGCGGGCGCTGCAGGATTTCAGTCCTTCACGGCATAGTGTGTTACCAATTGTTTTCTTGGTGACTATGGTCCCAGCTGCCTTGAGATCATTGACAAGATCCTCCCGTGTAGTTCTGGGCTGATTCCTCACCGTTCTCATGATCATTGCAACTTCACGAGGTGAGATCTTGCATGGAGCCCCAGGCCGAGGGAGATCTTTTGTGTTTCTTCCATTTGCGAATAATCGCACCAACTGTCGCACCAACCTTCTCACCAAGCTGCTTGGCGATGGTCTTGTAGCCCATTCCAGCCTTGTGTAGGTCTACAATCTTGTCCCTGACATCCTTGGAGAGCTCTTTGGTCTTGGCCATGGTGGAGAGTTTGGAATCTGTTTGATTGATTGATTGCTTGATTAGGAGCACTCCCTTTAAGAGTGTGCTCCTAATCTCAGCTCGTTACCTGTATAAAAGACACCTGGGAGCCAGAAATCTTTCTGATTGAGAGGGGGTCAAATACTTATTTCCCTCATTAAAATGCTAATCAATTTATAACATTTTTGACATGCGTTTTTCAGGATTTTGTTGTTGTTATTCTGTCTCTCACTGTTAAAATTATAGACTGATCATTTCTTTGTCAGTGGGCAAACGTACAAAATCAGCAGGGGATCAAATACTTTTTTCCCTCACTGTAGTGGTGGCATTTACAAATACATACAGTATACTTAGGGGTGGAATTGAGGAGAACGCGTGTAAAAAAAAACAAATGTTGTGTAAAATATTGTTTTTGAGCCCCACCTGTTTGAGTCTCTTGCCAAATTAACACACTTTACAATTTAGTCATTTAGCAGACACTCTTATCCAGAGCAATTTACAGGAGCAATTAGGGTTAAGTGCCTTGCTCAAAAGCACGCCAACAGATTTTTCACCCAGTCGGTTCGGGGATTCGATCCAGCGACCTTTCGGTTACTGGCCGCTAGGCTACCTGCCGCCCTACACACACACAACACACACACACAGACAGGGCTCTATTTTAACAAACCTATCGCAATGGTAAACATAAGCGCAGGCGTTAGCGCTATAGGTTCAGAGGTGTGTCAGAAATATTTTTGCTGTTTCACTATCACAATTATCGGCACACTTGCTGGCGTTGGCGCGAAAGGGGTGAGTTTTGATGAATAAACAAGTTGTGGCTGTGTTGAGGCTTGGCCCCTCACTGGCCAATCTGAACGTGTTCCATGGCAAAATATGTGGTTGCTTCAAGTTGTGTATTTTTGGTCTTATGTATTCACTTGGAATCAACTCCAATTCCAATGTTAGTCTGTTATAGTTTGTTAAGTGGCTTAGAGAAACCAAATAACAAAATGTAGACCTATCTTTGCTAAATACGTTCACCTGAACCCATTTGCAGTCTACATTGTTCTAAGTAATTGCATGGCTTCAATAGCATTCACACTGACATAGGGGCTAAGCCTACTGTAAATTGCATTATGGTTGAGCATGGACATTGTCAATAATTAAGATTATTAAAATTAAGATATATAATTAAGATTATTATTAAATTATTGATAAGGCCTAAAAAGAGAATGAATAATTCTAATCAAAACGAAGCAACAACTTGTTTTAAATATAGGCTATGTCACACTTACAGGTACCATCATTTCTCCCTATGGAGGGTTTTACGCACATCTAAACTTTTCACAGTAGCTGGACAAAGATCCAACATAAAGAGAAAGGGAGATTATGTTTTACGAACATAATCAGAACCATTTTACAGATCAGATCGCATTCACACATCTCCAGAAGTTGCATTGCAAGCGAGCCACGGAAATTGTCACTATAAAACCAGGAAGGTGAATCATTCTAATAAGTTTGCTTGTAATAAAATTCAACAAAAAAACAAGCAAACCGTTTAATTTTTTTTTAAACAACAAATAAATGTAAAATGTAATGATATCATAAAATCCCCAGGATCAAAAAGACACAGATTGCTGTTGAAGCAGCCTTCGTTATAGTAGGCCTAAGGGAGAGCTTGGGTTTTGAACATATGAAACGGAAAACAAGCCATTTTTACAGGTAAAACGCGATGGGGAAAACATGAGTTTTTTATGTTTCTAAATACCAAGTATACAAAAGCACATTAGGCTACTCTTGTTCCATGCACATATGGGCAGTGTGCATCACAGCTGGATAGGCTGTGTTTCCACTGTCAGAATTCATGCAATAGAGTACCACAGTATGTGTCATAATACCCATAAAACCTAGCGGTCAAACAAGGAAATGGTTACAATCATTTTTCCCATAGAGGATTTTAGAAACACTTAAAATAAGGGCTGTGTTTCGTGGCGTGATGTTTTGATAATTGTGTATATCTCTCTAGAATAAGGTGACTTTTATCAATATAGTCGCCTGTATTTACCCCCCCAAAATGAAATGCTAATTAACTGCTAATGTGGCTATCATAAATAACTACAAATGCCATGATGATCTGGATGAGACTGCCGAATCAAGGCAAAGGTAATAATCTCTGGATTAACTATCTAATGCTAGCTAAATGTAGTAATGAATAAATTGGCAAAATGTCTTTAAATGTACAATTCTGTGAACTGTCTTGTGCAAGTTTTAAATTGACACAATACCTGTTAACAAAGGTGTCAGCTAGAGATGACATGCTGGACCTTCCAGGGATTTGTAGTGTTGCATGTCTACCTTGATGCTAATGAGCATTTTCAAATCTGAGGACACACCTCAAATATTTCCACCCTGCCCATCTGAGTTGATATAAGACAGGTAAATTGCCGAACCTGTTGTTAGGGCTGGAAAATGTTAGTGCGCCAGTTTTTACATGACTAAATTGCAAACTAATGTGCGTTTGACACTTGCGCCGCATTAATGACAGCCCAAAATAGAGCCCACAGTGTCAGACACACCCGCGTGCATGCCAGGCTCGTGCAGTCAGTGTGTGCCAATCACACCGCTACCGGCACAGGGGTACCATTCTGCCTGCCTTGTGCCAACTGCCACCTTTGCTTACAAAATCTGCCACTACTACTGGCACCAGCCCAAGTCCTAGACAGAAGATACATTAACATGCACATTTCATGTGTCAATGTATGCTAGAGCACTGGTGAGCACTTTTCTACCATAGTTGACCCATTATTGTACTATATATAGGGTAAGTCATTTTTCCTGGTCACAGTTTGTCAGAGTAGGAGTGCTGATCAAAAGTAACATTGAAAAATAGTCATCAATATATATAAAAACGCAGAATCCCAAACACCAAACATAATGTTAATAAATCTGAGTGTTGTGATTTCTTCGTGACCTCCCTGTATGCGTCCGTTTCCTTCATCGCTTCAGGTCTCATCATTATTAACGAGAGGGGGCAAAACTGATCCTAGATCAGCGATCAATACGGGCCCAGGTCACATAACCAGGCTAGGTAAAACTCATAGCCCGGATTACAGTGGAATATATTAAAGTGAAAGCTAGGAGTTTTTCCAGACCACATAACCTAAGCAGGAAAAACGATGGGCCCCGACTGACTCAACAGTCCGTCAGTAGTGATTGAGGAAACAGCAAACTGCCGAGCTTCCACCTGCCAGTGGCCCAGTGATGACCTAATGATTAACAAAGACATGTGGCCACAGACATCTCAATGGGCTATGACATGTAACATACCAGTGTTGTGTGCTGTTTAATCTCTATGGAGAAGTTAGGCCTAATGGATTTGTAAGCAGCTGTACACGGGTTAGCTACTCACACATTGTTTCCACTGACCACAACTGGGCTGTGTTCATGAGGCACCAAACGGAAGTAAACAGACTGAAACACAGAGGGACAGCCTGGACTTGCCCAATAAGAAACGCTCATTGTCATGTTCCGTTGCAAAACGTTTTAGAATACTTTCTGTTGCATGCCCTAATGAACATGACCTTGGCCAACCCAAGGCCAGTAGATGATCAAACTCCTGAACGAGCGAAGAAAGAGGAGGAGGAACGAGGGAGGAAAGTGACGGAGCTAGGGGGTTAAGAGAACCGGAGGAAGTTTCTTTATCCACTGAATGGATCAAAAAGGGCCTGAGAAACATTGGTGAGGGGCTATCAGTGCCTGTGATAAAGACTAGCGTAATTCATGTAAAAGGCCCATTCCTGGTGTGTTGTGATGTAGGGAGGGTGTGGGAGTCAGGCGGGCCGCTCAGAGTAATGCACAGAATGAGGATGCAGGGTTCTGCATGGTGATCAAAGGTTTAAAGACCATGAGACTCGGAGGAGGGAGCTGTACGACCAACACAGCAGATAACAGGGTAGGAGTGGAGCAGAGGAGGCTGGTGGAAGGAGCTATAGGAGGACAGGCTCATTGTAATGGCTGGAACAAAGTCAAACGTGGTTTCCATATGTTTGATACCGTTTAATTAATTCCATTCCAGCCATTACAATGAGCCCATCTTCCTATAGCTCCTCCCATCAGCCTCCTCTGGAGTGGAGATATAGTAGAGATACCATAGCCACATTAGTGTAGTCCCCTGTAGCTCAGTTGGTAGAGCATGGCGCTTGCAACGCCAGGGTTGTGGGTTCGTTTCCCACGGGGGGCCAGTATGAAAATGTATGCACTCACTAACTGTAAGTCGCTCTGGATAAGAGCATCTGCTAAATGATGTAAATTAGGAAATGTCCAATAGGTTACACTACATTTTCATTTGTTAAATATCCACCCTGGATTATCAGCTTCATACTAGTCAGTCTCATATGTGATAAAAATGAAGTCCTCATAATAAGTCTGCTAAGACAGACACTCATCATGATTCAGTCCTGCTGCTCTGACTTAAAGTACCAATACGTAACAGCATTAAATGAAATGAATCCAACAGCTCAACAGAGTGCATGTAACTGGCTTCTCTCTCTCTCTCTCAAGACAGGGAGGCGATGAGCCCTGCAGGCCAGAGTGCACCGCTACACTGCCCCCTTCTGGGCCGGTACTGCATGCTGGGGGACTGAGGCGAACACAAAGAGAGGGGATTGGTTTTGCATGCATTTCGAGTACAGTATTAGCAGGGTAAGGCAGACGCGTTGCAATGTGAGGCACATACTAAATGACAAACAAAGTTGATTGTAATAGCATTGCTAAAATGAAGGGTATATCTAACTCTACGAGTTACTCCAGTTTGAACTTTACTGTTGTTTCACAGTGTGGCAACAACACTCAAAATCCCAGAAGAATTTCAATGGAAGTGACTCAGCAAAACATGTCCATGTTCACCAGATGTTGGTGGCGACCTTTTAATTCATCAATAAAGAAAAAAAATAACACAATTAAACAAACACATTACTTACGCAATGACCCCAGCGAGTAGCTTTGAAACCTGAAAAATCGAGGGGGTTTGTAAATTAACAGGGCTGGCCCACTTGGAAGCCCTCATGGCCAGTGGCTGGCCCACTTGGAAGCCCTCATGGCCAGTGGCTGGCCCACTTGGAAGCCCTCATGGCCAGTGTCTGTCCTGTCGCATTGCACCATTTCATTGTCCCATGTGGACGTTAGGAAACATCTAACGTCTGTTTGGTCATCGGGTCAGCAATGTGCATGGAGACCTTTGCCAGCTATTTCCACAGACAAAGTAGACATAGAAGCCTAGAGTTAGTCAGTGCACTGTCACCCCAAACCCTGGAACGGATGATGCCATCCCACTGGGTCAAGTCACATTGAAATAAAACCAAATCACCAGGTTCCTTGGGCTGCCCAATTCTGATATTTTTTTCACTAATTGGTCTTTTGACCAATCAGACCAGCTCTATAACAGATCTGCTGTGAAAAGATCTGATGCGATTGGTCAAAAGACCAATTAGTGGAAAAAAAGATTAGAATTGGTTTGCCTTGGACCTCTACATAGGAAAGTGGTAGCTAGTGAATGTGTCCCATGTGGCAACTAAACAAGAAAAACTATACAAGGTCTAATGAAGTAACACCCCACTGAACAAGACTCTTGGAAGACTAGCCCTTTGGTGGGTTAAAAGAGACCCCTGCTAAGAGCAATTAACACAATTTTAAGGACCTCAACATAATGTTCTAGTATTATAAATCCACGTGGCACATCTCAACACTAGCCTGCTCCTGTAAAGCATGAAACACACCGATAATCTCACTGCCGATAGACTGCTGATAGGTAGATAGTGGGAGGCCGTTCCTTCTCTTGCTAGAACAAAAGCGGTACCTGCTGCATGCCGACCCGGTAACGACAATCTTCTACTTGTAAAATTGTATAGCTCATCAGTGGTCAACAACTTTGAGCCAATCAGAGAGCACGAAACCCCACTTAGGGAAGCCAAAAGGAGTGACAACAAAAAGGAAAAAATAGGGCATTTTCTCCATACATCCACAGTTAAATGTCATGAGCCAGTCACACTTGATATCAAAATCAAATCTAATTTTATTTGTCACATGAGCCGAATACAACAGGTGTAGACCTTACCGTGACATGCTTACTTACATGCCCTTAACTCTATTTCTTGAACTGCATTGTTGGTTAAGAAAATATTTACTAAATAAAGTTTTAAATTATAGAATCAAAAAGTAACACAAGAAAATTACATAACAATAACGAGGCTATATACAGGGGGTATCAATGTTAGTCAAAGTAATTTGTAAAGTGACTATGCATAGATAATAAACAGCGAGTAGCAGCAGTGTAAAAACAAAGGGGGGAGGGACCCATGCCAAACCTTTTCAGTCTCCTGAGGGGGAAAAGGTGTTGTTGTGCCCTCTTCACAACTGTCTTGGTGTGTTTGGACCATGATAGTTTGTTGGTGATGTGGATATGCAATGTAGGCTATGGGATGGTAACTAGCTAAGTGCACAGACGCAATGCACACAACACTAAATACTTCCTCCAAGCTAGATAACCACTGACATTGACATTATAATTAAATCACAATGGATTAGTTTCCATGAAACAGTTGCCTGTGCTAGCTGCCTAGTTAGTGCAATGTCCTTAGCTAGCTAGCGAATATGCTAACGTTAGCTAGCTAGCTAATTTAGTTAAACATTTGGCTATGGGCTGGCACTGGCAGTAGTTTCAAGTTAATGCCACATGTACAGTGAAATGCCTTTCTTGCAAACTCAAATAGGATTATGGAGAGTGAATTATATTGTTTCTTCGTCATCTTGCTAGGTAGTTATCTAGCTGTGTCCATCTGGCTAGTATCAACAAGGGCTTTCTACCAAATAGTAACATTATCTAGCTAACCAACATTGGAATCTAGACCATAAACTAAGCAACACACACGGACATGCATTGCCAAACAACGCTACTGCCACCTCCAGGTTTGGGGTATTTTAATAAGGCTGAGTGGCTGACGACTTCAAGGTCTTTGCTGTGTGAACACAAAAGAGATTGACTGCCGACATTTTGTTCATAGGTGTTAGTGTGTCTAAGCTATACGTATACAGTAAAGAGGAGTTTGCTGTAGTTCTGGTCAGCTCTGGTTGCAGCTAGCTAACCACAGCCTTTTCCTGTTCTGTGCTACAGCCTAAACGTGGCTATTAATACCAGATCAATCACCAGGGAGATCACACGGCTATGGCTTCTGAGTCACAGAGTGGAAATTATGTGAAGCTGGGGCTGGTTATGTTGCCCCTACCTAGTCACTGATCTCAGGTTTTGAGTTTTCCACTCCTAATGGTTATGGATTGGGTTTGCGGTGGGTAAACTAATCCTAGATCTGTGGTTATTACCAGATCAATTACCGGACTAAATGACTGGACACTTTGGATGGAGATCACAAAGCAATGGCTGCTGAGTCACAGAGGAGAAATATGGAGCTGCATGGGGCTGATCCGGATACAGAAGAGTAGGAGTAAGTTGTCACTAGAAGCTGATCTTGGGTCTGTTTTGAGTTTTCCTGTCATAATGGTCAGGAAAAGGATTCGGAAGGGTAAACGTATCCTAGATCTGTGGCTCGGGTTGATCAACCACCCACTATTGGAAACTCCTTCAAATGTAGGATGTGGTAGATGTCTACTGGGACAGAGGGGTATTAATCATTCTCCACATGATTGGAACTGACATCTGACAATAGACATGCGTCTCAACAATGCATTCACTGCTGTTAATACAACCCACAACCAGCAGACCAGATCAAGTCAATGGGGGTGCTCGCACAGAACTGGATTGAGCCTACCAGGGGGAAATATGTCGCTTTCATGCTTAATTCCTTTAAAGCTATGTTCCCATAGGGTATTGAAAACCTTTTACACTTTATATAGCAGTTGATGATATAGCCTATGTTGAGTATCCCTACTCACATTCATGACAAGAGCGATTTTGTTTTCTTGAATGAAGACAATCACCAGTGAGAACTGGCCTTCAGTGCAGCATCACACACTGACTGACACTGCCCTTGGAGCAACATTGAAGTTCTCACAGATGATTATAGAAGCACATCAAACGCAAGTGGTCTGCTTTGATAGTGATTGATCCTATCTTAAATATTTTTTTCTTTACAAGACGGAGGAGCCTCGTTTTAAATTCATCTACAGAAGCTACTGGCACGGGCAGAGAATGCCAAAGCATTTTATCATCTTCATCTTCTAACACCTAATATCCGAGGACACACCACACCCCTAAATCATGTTAGATTACATGAATCAGATTGGTTACAATAAATAATTTCATTTTTAGCGCATCAAAACAACTGTCTTTATGAATGATACTAGGGAAAGTCATGTTAAATGGCAAGTGGATGTGTGGGCCTTGTACTCCTCCTTAAGAAATGCATCCTTCCTTCCTTGTTTCCTTGAGGTAAAGACAGATTTATTAGAAATTTGATAGGTCTGGACCCGGTTTCCCCGCTAGTGATGGAATTTAGGCTTAGAAGTGTTTTAATGATGCATCTTTCCTACAACGGCCGAAGTTGTAACATGCGTTTCCCAAACCACACAGCGAGAACGGCAACTAAGTGAGTTGTTTGCGCATGTATCGTTACTGATCGGATTGAAAGAAAGGGTGCCCTGCTCTCGGATCAGCTTTCTCCATTAAAATCTTACTTTAACATGAGATTTATTTCACAATATTGACGACAGCTCAGCTCCTAGAGAGATATTACCACCTACGGCTGCAAATATTGGAGGCGGCTTATTCTAATGCTTACCCAATAAAAATGCACAAAATCACAGATTTGTCACATCATTGCACACATGTTAATCTAACTAGCATAATTTTGAAAAATCCCCATCAAAATCTGTCAATTTAAACTAGAGATATGTGTTTTCATTGGATGCATCTCAATCCCCCACATCCGCCGACGTCGCACTTCCGCATCTGCGGTGAAAGGTGGCAAAGCTAGAGCCGTGCTTGTCAGACCATGAGGCATCCCGAGAATCCTGTCTGTAGCATCCAAATGGTTTTGCCTTCAAACTTTCTATGGAAAGATTACTCTCACGAACACGACGGTCTACTCCGTTTTGCTCTACAACCCCCACAAGCGTCTTGGGACACGTCTGAAGTCGGTACAGCCAATCTGCCAACTTCTGTCTGTAGCGTCCGAACAGTTTGGGCTACACACTAACGATACACTTAAAATGTTCTACGAGTGGTCTGAGGCAGGCCTTAGATTGCGAGCCTTTTCAAGTGCAACGTTAATAACAAGAGTCTTGGTGAACAGCTCAGAGATTTAACGATGCTCATACAAAGGTTCTAACGATGAACTTAGCCTTAAAATGGTTTAGGGAAACCGGGCCCAGAGCAAGGTTAGCGCCCTCTTGTTTTCACCAATTCAGATCTGGGATTACTTTCAAGAAAGGTAGGAAGGAAGGACGCATTTTTTGAGTATTTGAACAGGGCCTGTGAACTGAATGAACTCACTATATAAACCCAGAGCTGCATGGAAAGAATTCAGCGCAACGGAGGTGAATGTGATATTTAACCAACACTTCCACCTAGTGGGCATCTAATGCTACCATTGTCTCTTATGAACTACTACAACAACAACAGTGTGGGAATGAAGCGTCAGTGTAGAGATTTGTCGTTAACTGCATGGTTTATTTGCGTTAAAGAGATCCTGGATCGCAAAAGCTGAATTTCATTCCAATTGGGCACACACTGGTTGAATCAACGTTGTTTCCACGCCATTTCAATGAAATTATTGAATTGACATCTGTGCCCAGTGGGTTGTGTCTTACAGAGTGCTGTAGTCATGGCGACTTGACCCCTTGCTCTCCTTGGGCTCAGAATCAGTCCAATCAGGCAAGTCCATTTGAGAGTACATCCAACCTGTGTAATAAACCTGGTAACTTCATTTTATTCTTGCCCTGTGCCCTCTATTTTAACACATTTGATTTTAAAGGGAGAGTGACACTTGAACACATGGGTCTATATCAGTTGATTGCTTTTAAATCAAAAGTATTTAAAAATAAGATAAAAACTAAGATGTCTCTTTTAGTTAGGAGTTAGACTAGACACCTATTGAAATTATTCACAAAAATCATGAAGTGTTAACACGTAACCCAACTGTCAACTAGGCTACAAATACGTCATCATAATTCATTTGGTCCCCTGTAGCTCAGTTGGTAGAGCATGGCGCTTGCAACGCCAGGGTTGTGGGTTCGTTTCCCACGGGGGGCCAGTATGAAAAATGTATGCACTCACTAACTGTAAGTCGCTCTGGATAAGAGCGTCTGCTAAATGACTAAAATGTAAAAACAAAAAAAAAGTAAATTAATAACCAACCAAAGAACAAGTAGAACTTAAACACCTGAGAAACCAACTAAAATCATTCCTAAGAGCTCACGATTAAAGAGTTAACTAATAAAAGCGTATCGGGACACACCGGACCTCAATCTACTGCGTCGACAAACTGCTCCTCCATGATGCGGTTGATATGGCGGACCCATTTGACGGGGGCTTGGTGGTGGGTGGCAGGGCTGTAGTCGGCTGCTGTCTGGGGGTGGGGAGGGCAGGGGGTCTGGTTCAGGGTCAACCCCTGTAGGGCCACGCTATCCACATCCTCTGGGCCTGAAGAGAGGAACAGAAGGTTCATGGCAATTCTGGCTCGTGTTCAGTTGGCAAAACGTATTGAAACGGACAACGGAAATATGTGTTGTCATTGGAGGTATTTCCTCCCAGTTTTAATCAGCTCAAAACATTTTCTCCCCATTGAACACTGCCCTGGGTCATTTTCTGGAGGAGCAACGCTCTGAATGTTGCAGATATAAATGTGTTGTAATAGAGTGGACATTAGACCCTATTCAGCATGGCAGAGAAGCAAGTCTGTTCTATAATATTTCGATCTAATGTTCAGTTACGAGCAGCCCATTGAAAATCTTCAATAGGGCACGATATAGCAAAATGGAAAACAAAAACATTTTCTTACTGAAGAAGTCCTCTAGCACCTCTGTTTCAACAAAATGTTTTCTCCAGTTTGGTATCACTGAACACCACCCTACATGAAAAGGTCCTGAGTAGAGAATTGTATAGAAAAAAAAGTTGCACTGTTAGTGCTGCCAAAACATTAATGTGTCAACATTTCTATACAAACCAAGACTTGATATGATATTAGGTCTGAAAGAAATAATGGTCCCTTCCTTGCACTACCGATTGTCTAGTGATATGGATACATTTTTATTGACCTGGGAGTAATGGCAGTAAGTTACATACAGTATAGAGTCCAATATTTGGATCTAACTTGTCCTAGACCAGTGGTTACCAACCTTTTCAGAGCCGAGATCACTTTGAGTCAAAATGCAGGCCGAGATCTACCGCTCAATTATGACTTAAAAACGTAAGCCTATGCAACATTAACCTTTGAGGTTTGTGCAGTAGGCTATAGCCCAATACATTATCACAGCATATTGACTATGCTTGAATTGCCCTGCCAATGGCATTACAATGATGTTGTCCTTCTCAGACAATTGTATTATATTTCAAAACTTGAGGTATATGATCATACTGGTAATATTAGATAATGTGTTGTATTATTACTTGTGAGGCACAGCTGAGTGAGCATACATTGAAATAATTTGCTTTTTATTTTATTTTACTGGACTGATGGTGCCTGCATATTAGTCTTCCAGCCGATGGCGAAATTCGAGTGTCACGTCATTATTTCTGCTTCATCCACCAATTCATGTTGTTACTCCTGACCAGAGAACGTTAAATATTACTCAACAATAAAAAATACAAGCCGCTAATAATAACAACAATGCAAGCTTATCGATACACTTTGTAGCGCGAGAGTGGATAGGGAGAAGCGCGTTTCGTGAGTACTGTCGAAAGTGTGGAGTAATGAAAGCAGGGAATACTTATTTTGCTATTGTGTCCAGCAACCTAAAACACGAGTCGTTGTTAAAACATAACTTCAGCCAAAAGCACATCCAGTGCTGGGTCAAATACATTGGGGCAAGAGCTGCAGCAACATCATATATACGTCTACTACCAGGCAGCCGAATGTGACAAACAGGTGGCAGCCCAAGCCGGTCAACAAGCAGAGCTAACTGAGCTAGCGATTACATTTCAATTTGCGCTTTTAAATACAATAAAGGTAATGTTTTAATCACCTATATAAATACGTTTGCTATTGCACTTTTTAATTAAAAAAATGAATCTGTTTTGTATGTTACATTTGTTTGTCCAAAACAAATTACCTTTGTAAATAGGTTTTCTGTTGCACTTTTGAATACAATTATTAAACATTGTTTTTATTGTAATGTCTTGCCCACTCTCTAGTGATGCGTTCTACATCAAGGTAACAACTTATGACAATTAAGAATGAAAGGACAGTCATTTGCAGTAAAAACATAAAAATAAAAATATCTGGTACTTTTTGAAGTTAGGAGCACCAGTGCTACCAATAAAAGACGTTAACCTCTACGGGATCGGTGTCCCTTATACGGGACGGTTGAGCTAACGTGTGCTAATGTGATTAGCATTACTGTTGTAGGTAACAGCAAACTTTCCAGGACATAGACATTTCTTATACAGTTGAAGTCGGAAGTTTACATTAACTTAGGATGGAGTCATTAAAACTTGTTTTTCAACCACTCCACAAATTTCTTGTTAACAAACTATAATTTTGGCAAGTCAGTTTGGACATCTACTTTGTGCATGACAAGTAATTTTTTCAACAATTGTTTACAGACAGATTTTCACTTATAATTCACTGTATCACAATTCCAGTGGGTCAGAAGTTTACATACACTAAGTTGGCTGTGCCTTTAAACAGCTTGGAAATTTCCAGAAAATTATGTCATGGCTTTAGGAGCTTCTGATAGGCTAATTGACATCATTTGAGTCAATTGGTGGTGTACCTGTGGATATATTTCAAGGCCTACCTTCAAACTCAGTGCCTCTTTGCTTGACATCATGGGAAAATCAAAAGAAACCAGCCAAGAACTCAGAAAAAAAATTGTAGACCTCCACAAGTCTGGTTCATCCTTGGGAGCAATTTCCACGTTCATCTGTACAAACAATAGTATGCAAGAAATGAAAATATAACTGTTTGGCCATAATGACCATCGTTATGTTTGGAGGAAAAAGGGGGCGGCTTGCAAGCTGAAGAACACCATCCCAACCGTGAAGCATGGTGGTGGCAGCATCATGCTGTGGTGGTGCTTTGCTGCAGGAGGGACTGGTGCACTTCACAAAATAGATGGCATCATGAGGAAGGAAAATTATGTGGATATATTGAAGCAACATCTCAAGACATCAGTCAGGAAGTTAAAGCTTGGTCGCATATGGGTCTTCCAAATGGACAATGACCCCAAGCATACTTCCAAAGTTGTGGCAAAATGGCTTAAGGACAACAAAGTCAAGGTATTGGAGTGGCCATCACAAAGCCCTGACCTCAATCCTATAGAACATTTGTGGGCAGAACTGAAAAAGTGTGTGCGAGCAAGGAGGCCTACAAACCTGACTCAGTTACACCAGCTCTGTCAGGAGGAATGGGCCAAAATTCACCCAACTTATTGTGGGAAGCTTGTGGAAGGCTACCCGAAACGTTTGACCCAAGTTAAACAATTTAAAGGCAATGCTACCAAATACTAATTGAGTGTATGTAAACTTCTGACCCACTGGGAATGTGATGAAATAAATAAAAGCTGAAATAAACCACTCTCTCTACTATTATTCTGACATTTCACATTCTTAAAATAAAGTGGTGATCCTAACTGACCTAAAACAGGGAATTTTTACTAGGATTAAATGTCAGGAATTGTGAAAAACTGAGTTTAAATGTATTTGGCTAAGGTGTATATAAACTTCCGACTTCAACTCTATGGACAGAAAGCATAAATTCTTGTTAATCTAACTGCACTGTCCAATTTACAGTAGCTAATAGTGAAAAAATACCATGCTATTGTTTGAGGCGAGTGCACAACAACAAAAAACGTATCAAGGCAACTGGTTTGATATATTCACCTCTGAAGGTAAATAATGTACTTACATTCAGTATTCTTGCTCTGATTTGTCACCCTAAGGGTCCCAGAGATAAAATGTAGCATAGTTTTGTTTGATAAAACCCATTTTAATATTCAAATGTAGGGTTCTCCAGTTTGAACCCCTGCTGTCTCTGGCTCCACACCCACCCCGCCCGGCCATCTAGATGTGTTAGTGTATAAGCTAATGATCCATCATGTATGACATTCCTGGGAGTGTGTAAACTTACATTTTGTATTACCATATCATTTTTGTATGTTCTCTATAGTTATGTACTTGAAAATGTATCAATTGACCAATTCGGCACATTTGGGCAGACTTGATATAAAATAGTCCAGTATTGCAACACTTCACTGGACCAATCTGAAATTGTGCACACAAACTGCTGCCATCTAATGGCCAAAATCTAAATTGCACCTAAACTGCAATATTATATTGTGGCCATTCTCTTGCATTTCAAAGATGGAACAGTTTTTTTTATAGAAAACGCATGTTTTTTTGTTTGTATTATCTTTTACCAGATCAAATGTGTTATATTCTCCTACATTAATTTCACATTTCCACAAACTTCAAAGTCTTTCTTTTCAAATGGTATCAAGAATATGCATATCCTTGCTTCAGGTCCTGAGCTACAGGCAGCTAGATTTGGGTATGTCATTTTAGGCTAAAATTCTCTGTGGACTCGTGGAGGCTGCACGGTGACCTGAGTTATCTGATTGGCCAGCTGTAGACATATAGGTGCACTTGATTTGCTCTCTGGGCAGGCGGAGTTTGTACCTTCAGACCCATGAAATGGTTCAAAATGGGAACACCTCGACTACCCGGCGCACAGGGCAGCTGAATCAAGTGCACCTACGCAAACAAAAATCCAGATCGACGGGTTGGTGACCACTGTCCTAGACCTAGTCCTTGACATACTATATTAACAGACAAAAGGGGAAACGCACACCAGTGGTGGGTTTGGCCTTCGAAAGAACAATGCATATGCAAAAAATACCTCATCCCTACTGTAAAATAATGGTGGTGGATCTTTGATGTTATGGGGCTATTTTGCGTTCACTGGTTCTGGGGCCCTTGTACCAAGTATCACGACATTTTAGCCAAAAACCTGGTTGCCTCTGCCAGGAGGCTGAAACGTGCCCACAAGTGGATCATCCAGCAAGACAATAACCCCAAGCACACATCAAAATCCACAAAGACATTTTTAATTGACCACAAAATCATAATTTTGCAATGGCCATCTCAGTCTCCGGACTTGAACCTAATTGAAAAGCTGTGGTTTGAATTGAAGATGGTAGTCCATAAGTGCAGACAAAGGGATATCAAATATCTGGAAAGATTCTGTATAGAGGAATGGTCTAAGATCCCTCCCAATGTATTCTCCAATCTCATAAAACATTTTGGAAAAATACTCCGTTTCGTTATCCTCGCAAGGGGAGGGTGCTGGAGTATTGAAAACAGGGGATCCAATAATTTAGACCCTTATCTTTTTTTTCCCCTTCTTTGAGCAATTGTATTAGTATAAAATAATATAATTTTCATACAATATAGCTCAGTATTTGTATTATTAATTTTAACTGTATTTTTTGCTAATCTTTATCATGGGATCCAATAATTCCTGACCCCACTGTATCTCTCCCCACTCCTTACCATATGGAGCAAATCCATATGTCTCAACGATTCCTATCTCCTCCTCCCAGTTTTCTTCCTCATATTGTGGCAGCGGTGGGGCTGGTGGCAATGGCAGCAGGTTTTTTTTGGACTTCTTCCTCCATTTCCACCTATACCTGGAAGGATAGGCCTGCCTGTACCTATGTTCTGGAACAGGGTCCAGTATACCACTGCCTGAATACATCAGCTTCCTCTCTGGAACAGGGTCTGTGGCACCAGTGCATGAATATATCTGCTTTCTCTCTGGAATGGTTTTGGCACCAATGCACAAGCCCGGGGGGTTACTCGCTGTCTGGGGCATGGTCCACTGTCACAAGTCTCCCTCAATACTTTATTGTAGGCCTGCAAAGAAAAGCCTGAACACACAGAAAATGTTGACATATCAGCTAATAAGCAGTGCTTGACTTGGGCAGGAGATCACCAGAGCGGAGTACCTGC
Organism: Coregonus lavaretus; assembly: GCF_964263955.1. NCBI lineage: Eukaryota > Metazoa > Chordata > Actinopteri > Salmoniformes > Salmonidae > Coregonus > Coregonus lavaretus. The sequence goes on from NC_140027.1 coordinate 3,727,419, forward strand.
ACCTCAAATGTTCTACTGCTTGAGCTCCTGTTCCTTTTATAGAATATATGTTCAAAAGTATTGTGGAGCTCCTTCACCTAAATATAAACAGTACCGGCACCCAAAATGAGTTTGACAACAAAATACTGCATGCACATTTTCCGGTTGCTAATAGATTGATTGTTCGATAGTTAGCTAACGTCGCTTGCTGGCTAGCAACTCACTTTATTCCAGCATGAATGAACATATCATTTTCCCCTTTCATGTAAACTCAACAGCCCAATTTAACTACACAAACTTGGGTTTCAGAAAGGGCACACAAATCAAGGTAAGGTAAATTGCTAGCTAATTAACAAATTCCTCGTACACTTACCTCCCGTGGGCTTCGAATGCAGTGTATGACGTCAAGCGCACGGTGGAGTCGCCTCTGTTCTGACATCATGATCCACGTGGGTTACTGCTTGGTTTATTATTTTTGACTGATGATCAGCAGTATTTTTTATTTTTTTTGTATTCTCTGTAGGACAATTTATTGAAACGTGCACATAATAAACGTTTTAGCGTCCCAAGCCCCATTCTACCATCATAATCTTGAATCAATTGACACAGTATGAATCAGGGGTTTGTTAAATTTCTGTGTTGAAGTACACTGAACTAGATAATTTCCATCTCTTTGAGAATTCTCTGGGTCCCACAAGTCATTTCTCAGGGCTGTGAGATGTAGGTCAGCATTGATAGAGGAGCCACATCAGGCACACTGCAGCTAGAGTTATGTCTATACAGGAAATACCACATTAGGACCACATTTAATCAATTGTAACAAACCTGTTTTACTGCATTTGGAGTGTTATAAATTGAATCAATGGCAAACATTATTATTCCAAAAACAGGACAGAGTATTCCTTTGATCATACTGTAAGAAGTTGACATCTTCAATTATAAAATGAGCATTTATCAGGTTGTAATCATGCCAGGGCAAATCTCTTTATTTACAGCTTAAAGTTGTTTGTACATCACAATTGCAGATAAGACCTCATATCATAAGTAGTAGCCTACTTACAGCCACATACAGTACAGTGCTTCAGTGTAGGAGTAACAATGGTATGTGGTAGAGAAATAGGACGACAGAAACAAGGTAAGCGAAAATAACAAGATATCACAAGCCCAAGCCATTCTTATTGCCACAATGCCACACCTTGTGCGCTTTAAAATCCAACCTCTCACTATCTTGAAGTATAGGAGACTACATCTTTCATTGTGTTAGGAAGTATTTAGGAGTAAAAAAATGGGAAACGTTTGAGTTTATTTAAAATGTTGCAAGTGAAACTTTGTGACAGTGCTCAACAGGTGATTGGCTGTTGCACTGTCTGAAATGGGATGCCATTGGTTGAAGGACTAGAGCTTTTATATGAGGACAGGTCAACCCTCAATTTGAAGACATTTCTCAATTTCTCTCAATTTCACTTCAATTTGTGTGAAGTGAATCTTTCAAGGTTGTAGAAGTAAACCTTGTAGTGCCAGGTTGGTATGGTATAGAGAAAAGTAATATTGCTCACCAGTTTATTTAGTGTATAGGAAGACAGGTGGAAACCACATCAACATACTTTGAAAGGATGCAGAAACCAAAGCAACCTGAAAAGCAATGGACACTGCATTCATGGATAGGTTACCACAGAAACAGAAAAAAAAAAAATATTCCCCTAATGCCCATCTGTTTTTAAATTAAAAACCTTGTGCTGTAACAGTTTTATAAACTAGAGTTGATTACTTGGCCATTTCCTGATAGAACTGTATAAAATAGTATTTTTGTGGTCTCATCTGTAAAAGTTTGGTGAGTGGCACAATACAAATCCTAACTAAAGTCTCTCTGTACAACATTTACAAGTCAGGAACATCGTTCAGACAACGATTTTAAAGCAACTGTAAAAATACTCATTGTTAAGCTGTCTAAACATCATAGCTATATCAAGAAAAAGAAAAATAGATAACAGTGTTTTAAAGGCACGAATACCAGAAAAAGTGAGAACATGCAAAAAGAAGAAAAACGACATATTTTTGTGCAAGGAAGCAAAACGTAAGTTTAAAGCAATTGAATTTACAGCAGGTTAACCCCTATCCCTATCAATGTCCTCTCGAATACAGTAGTACAGCAAAAGCCTAGTGTAGGACATTTTAAAACTACTGTATCTCAACAAAAACCATTTAGGTTTTAACAGAGAGAATGTTAGCTACGTGAGACATTCATGATATTTACAGTATACTAGCCAAAGGGCGAACACTACCTATACACTCTGTATAGACCCCAGTATGATTGCTATTCCAGTCTTATTAGTACCAAACTAGTCTACAGTATGTGAACCTCTGATGAATATACTGCAGTATACTAAAATATCTTATATAGAGATGATAGGGATGATTCAATGAGCCACACTGACATGGCTTAACACCCAGAGGAAATTCATAAAACACATTGAGATGTGGAATAACATAGAGATAAATACTGTATTTATCTCTATGCAGAATGCATTAAGCATTCTGTACATTCACATCCATTGGGTTACATTCGTGTGCTTGTACATTGTTATGCTGTTGACTTGACAGCCCTGTGTGCTGGCAGGGTTTGTCTCTAGTTCAGTGTGGACATAGGGAGAGTGGAGTGGCAGAGTCCGACACAGAAATATAAAGCATATAGGCTAACGGGCTAATACCCACATTAAAAAATACTACAGTTTATTATAGAATACTACAGTACCTATTATATAATTCTATAGTAAACTGTAGTATACTATACTACACACTGTAGTATCCCTCGATCATGTGTACAGTAGTACTTACTATAGAATGTTATACTATACTGTAGAAACTATAGTAAATACTATAGTATTAGCCACAAAAAAACACTGTAGTAAATACTACTGTAACCGCAAAAACACTACAGTCTGCAAAAACATGACACTTTTTAAAACTATAGTAAATACTACAGTATCTTATTTACATATACCTTGGCCATGCCCCTCCCCCATTTCACAATTTGTGCCACCCATAAGTGAGAAACATGCCAAGTATAGACCATAGTGTTCCCTACAGGTTATAGAAAAGAACAGAAGCTCTGAAAAATCTGTTCAGACCCCAGTCCTACCTACAGGTTATGGAAAATTTGCTCTTTTAGTATTTCTCCGGTAGGTTTCCTGAAGGAGAAAGTCTCAATTTCTATGTCAAAGATAATAAAACAAAAACACTGTAGTAAATACTACAGTAATGTCTGCAAAAACACTACATTATTACTATAGTATATACTACAGTTTTCTTTTATTACAGTATTTATACTATAGTTAACTGTAAATGCTACAGTATAATACAGTATACTACAGTAAATACTACAATAAATACTACAGAAGAAACAGAAAAGTGTATTCACTGCTGTGAATACTACAGTAAAATCCACAAAAACCATACAGTGAATACTATAGTATTTATACCATAGTATACTATAGTATTTTTTTATGTGGGTAGCTATAGCAGCACTATGCAATGGGACCTTCATAGCAGATATCCCAGGTCTAACCAACCTATTTAGACAGACTTACTACAGAATATCTGAGTAGAAATGAATTGATGGGGACCCATGATTAAGATGAATTGGCATTCTGAAATTCTCAACCAGCCAATGAACAACTCACTGTGTGAGTTAAGGATTTACTATATGGATTTATCATACAGTATTACTCTACACAGATCATACTGTACCGTCATCTCAGAGTTCCCTAGGAAGTCATTCTTCTCTTATCTTCCTCTGTACTTTACTGACCGATACACTTCACCTGTTCCTTCTTTGACTTCACTAAACCATTCCATCCTCCTGAAAGCATTCCATCACACCAAGTTCTGCTGCCTCTCATTATCAATTTACATGGCTGATATCATCTTTAGTCAACACCAATATCTTTTGACATGGAGATGCTTGTATAATACTTTCTCTCTCCTTCTCTCCCTCCTTTCATCTCTTTCTGTCACTCTTCTTACGCACAGAAACACGTGCTGCTTTACTTTCTTCATCAACGTGCCTCTGCCCACATACCTGTCTTCAGCGATCAAACACAGATCAACTTGATGGAAACAGTGGGGATAGGGTTGTCTGGGAGCTACAGATCTCTGTTTGTCTATCTGCCTGTCTCTCTCCGTTCCTTTCTTCCCCTATGGCTACAACACATGCTGTTGCAGATCAATAGGTTTGTGTTCACATTGTTTCTACACACTCCACTCCACTAGAGTACGTATATCCAGTGTTTAACAACCTGTATTTCCCTTCATATTCAAAGCACCTGCCCAGTATAATAGTTTTTCCCAGTAATAATTAATCTCAATTGTTTTTAAGACTAAAGATGAGGCTGTGAGGAAACAATAGAGAAAATAGAAGGAGAAATGAGGGAGATATCAACATCTGTTGACGAGTCACAGAATAGAACAGAAGTATGACGGTGAAGTACCAAAACTCCCTTTAGAAGTCAACAAAATCCCCTATAGCTTCAGTCGCTGGAGAAAACAAGGTAATATTCATTAGGGCACACCATAGCAAAACGTTTCGCAACGGAACACAAAAACAAGTGTTTCTAATTGGACGAGTCCAGGTTGTACCGCCCAGTTTTAGTCTGTTTTCTTCTGTTTTGTGCCTAATGAATACACCCAAGTTCACAGTTCCACCCCTGGGGCAGCAGGGGGCAATGAAGTCTAGCTGTCCCATGCCCCAGCGTGGCTAGTCTTCCTTTCCCTTTCCCGTTCCCCATTCCTTTAGGGGGTTTTAGTAGTGGGTTACTAGTAGAGGGGTTCTAGTTGGTCTTGATCTCCAAGATGGAGGGGTTGTGGTCCAGGATAGACAAAATGATCTTGTCCATGTACTGCCGCAGACGGAAGTTGATCTCCTCCTGCTCCTTGAGGGCCTCCATCAACTGTGGAGAAATATCAAATCAATGTTATGTTACCATCAGATATGGTGGTGCCATTATCTGGTTATACTATGACCTAAATCAACTCTTCTAGGGTTACTCCGAAATGATCAAATGATCAAATGATTCTCATTATGAATGAAAAACTCACGTCGTCTCGTGAGGCGTTGTCTATCTCGGCAGCCAGCGACTGGGCCTTGGTCTGGGTGGCGAACAGGTTCTTAGCCTCATACAGACTCAGACTGAGGATCTGACCATTCAGGTCGTCGTTCTGTTCCCTTAGCTTCAGGTTCTCCTGTTGGGTGGAGGGGGGAGTGAAGGAGGGAGGGAGGGAGGGATAAAGAGAGGAGGTTGGGAGTTCGGGAGAGAGAAGAGGGAGGGGGAAGTAGAGGGAGAGAGGAGGGAAGGAAAGAGAGAGAGAGAGCGATGAGTATCATAGTTTGATTTGGCAGACTGAAGCGATGGGTTAAGAGGGAGTCCACAGCTTGATGAGTTTCATCTCAATTCTCCAAGCGCCCCACTTCATCCACACTGTGTCAGTAGGCAGGGCCTGTTAGATTAGACTACTGAAGCCTCACACAACTACACACATGACAAACCATCTCTTGATTTCAACAGCAGCCGACACAGCACACCACATCTACAGTAACACCTACAGGACAGGACACAGGTTATTATGGTTATCACGGTGTTATGGCACAAACTGCTCCCTGTGTCAACTGGGGGTGAAGCTCTATAGGCGCTGTATGGTGGTGTTATTAACGGTGGTTAATGGCAGGGGTCAAAGGTTAAAGGTCACAGGAAGCACCGGTGGGTTTGTTTACCGTCTGACCGTGACGGAGGCGTGCCCCAGCGGATACTACGAGGTGGTGGAGGTCAGAGGTCAGAGGAAAGTCCTGCGAGACAAACCGCTGGACACAGAGGAAGAGCACAGAGGAGCACAGGGAGACATGAGGGACGGAATAGACTCATTCATCCCTGTTTGTAATACGATCAAATCAGCTAGCTGATCTGTATTCTCTTTTGAACCCTTTTTCAAATTTGAAACAGTGCCATTATAAAAGAACAGATTTTAAATAAAGAGTTTCAGATAAGCACCATTTGATCTAAAAGTGTTGAGAAAAGAGGAAAAAGGCATCACATATCTGCCTGACACCAATTAGAGATGGATCACTAAGTAATGTTTCTCTTCCAGCCTTGTAGTTTAAACTTTGAGCCTGTGACTGCAGAAAATGACTGTGCGAAAAAAGCTTTCCGTGTATGTGTAGTCTGGGTACCAGTCTTTTTAGCTAACATTCCACCCCTTGCCACTCCTGTCATTTGTCAAATGTAATAGCTGAGCAGAGACGGCAACCAAGCTAGTGTGAGAGAGAGAGAAAAAGAGAGAGAGAGAAAAAGAGAGTCAGAGAGAGAGTGAGACAGATCCAGATGAAAGCTGCAGGCAAGGCGAGGCATTGTGATTACTCTCCTAGCGTTACTGTCAGTTTGACAGTGTGTACTGACCGAAGGCAAGAAAGAAGCCTACAGTAGAATATCAAATCTTTACACATGAAGATACTGCAATACTGCATGTCTCAGCAATAGAGCCTCTTGCCTGCGTTTGCCTCAAGGCTTTGTGGTTTAGTATCATAAAGTCTGCCTTATCTGAGAGGGCATCTTAGAAACACTTTTATCTTGATCTCTTATCTCATGTTTACACTAGGTCCGATGCTCGTAACAAGGATGGGGAACAATAACAATGTGATTTCCCTGCCCTTGACAGACAGATACCACTGGTATTCGCTACCTAGAAATTGCACACTATCTAAGAATTCGAAAGGACAACACTTACTGTAGATAGATATGACTAGTGTATGCCACTCTCTATGTTGAGAGTGTACTCACAGCATTAGACTATCACATAAAACACTATAAACTTACACACCAGCATATACAGTGAGGGAAAAAAGTATTTGATCCCCTGCTGATTTTGTATGTTTGCCCACTGACAAAGACATGATCAGTCTATAATTTGAATGGTAGGTTTATTTGAACAGTAGGAGACAGAATAACAACAAAGAAATCCAGAAAAACGCATGTAAAAAATGTTATAAATTGATTTGCATTTTAATGAGGGAAATAAGTATTTGACCCCTCTGCAAAACATGACTTAGTACTTGGTGGCAAAACCCTTGTTGGCATTCACAGAGGTCAGACGTTTCTTGTAGTTGGCCACCAGGTTTGCACACATCTCAGGAGGGATTTTGTTCCACTCCTCTTTGCAGATCTTCTCCAAGTCATTAAGGTTTCGAGGCTAACGTTTGGCAGGATTTCAGTCCTTCACGGCGTAGTGTGTTACCAATTGTTTTCTTGGTGACTATGGTCCCAGCTGCCTTGAGATCATTGACAAGATCCTCCCGTGTAGTTCTGGGGCTGATTCCTCACCGTTCTCATGATCATTGCAACTCCACGAGGTGAGATCTTGCATGGAGCCCGAGACAGTTATTTTGTGTTTCTTCCATTTGCGAACAATCGCACCAACTGTTGTCACCTTCTCACCAAACTGCTTTGCGATGGTCTTGTAGCCCATTCCAGCCTTGTGTAGGTCTACAATCTTGTCCCTGACATCCTTGGAAAGCTCTTTGGTCTTGGCCATGGTGGAGAGTTTGGAATCTGATTGATTGATTGCTTCTGTGGACAGGTGTCTTTTATACAGGTAACAAACTGAGATTAGGAGCACTCCCTTTAAGAGTGTGCTCCTAATCTCAGCTCATTACCTGTATAAAAGACACCTGGGAGCCAGACATCTTTCTGATTGAGAGGGGGTCAAATACTTATTTCCCTCATTAAAATGCGAATCAATTTATAACATTTCTGACATGCGTCAGAACATTTTTTTGTTGTTATTCTGTCTCTCACTGTTCAAATAAACTACCATTAAAATTATAGACTGATCATTTCTTTGTCAGTGGGCAAACGTACAAAATCAGCAGGGGATCAAATACTTTTTTTCCCTCACTGTAGTGGTGGCATTTACAAATACATACAGTATACTTAGGGGTGGAATTGAGGAGAACGCGTGTAAAAAAAACAAATGTTGTGTAAAATATTGTTTTTGAGCCCCACCTGTTTGAGTCTCTTGCCAAATTAAATCCTAGCAAATACCCAAACAGAGGAAGGAACAATGCACTCATATAGAGTTGAAACAGCACCTACACATGCAATAGCCACTAGGTCTCAAGCCCACCTGTTTGAGTCTCTTGACCTCGTGCTCCAGCTCCATCTCTCTGGTCTTGGCGTTGAACTCCGTCAGCCCAGAGGAAGAGCTGCGGCCGCGGCCAGGCTTCTCTGTCTCCAGCTTGAACAACTGCAGGTGCTCCAGCTCCCGACGAAGGTCCTCAATCAACTGCAGGAGAGGGACACAACCAGGGATGATATGTGGTAGCTGTCGTGAAGACTGTTCAGTTATAAAGGGTACCTGGGATAGCCACGTAGACCAGTCTGATGCAGTGGGCAGACTGGTTTATGTGCAAACATTCAGCTACTAGAGAGTTCAGAGGAGTGGGAGAGGCATCATAAGCTTTCTTTTCATACTACATGTGAAAGTGTGTACAAGTATGTGTACATGCTTGTGTGTGTGTGCGTTATCCCTCCTCTCACCTCCTGCATGGCCTCCCTCTCCTTCTGGAACTCATGTCTGTTCTGTCTCAGCTTGTCCATCATCTTCCTGTAGAGGTCCATCTCATCCTTCAGCCTCAGACTGGTGTCCTCCAGCTTGTCTGTCATACGCTGCTTCTCCTGACCGCACACACATATAGACACGTTCAAATACATGTGATGATACACAGAGAATGAAGTGTGTATTGTTTTCAAACGTATGCCTGATTCACATTACAGGCCCAAGCCAAGGCAATATGTTCTGGGCTGGACTGGTTACACATCCACCATATTTGCTGGGACCGTGCTGGAAAGGACATTTACATTTACATTTTAGTCATTTAGCAGACGCTCTTATCCAGAGCGACTTACAGTTAGTGAGTGCCTAAAAATTTTTTTGTTCATACTCGTACCCACAACCCTGGCGTTGCAAACGCCATGCTCTATCAACTGAGCTACATCCCTGCCGGCCATTCCCTCCCCTACCCTGGACGACGCTGGGCCAATTATTCGCCGCCCCATGGGTCTCCCGGTCGCGGCCGGCTACGACAGAGCCTGGATTCGAACCAGGATCTCTAGTGGCACAGCTAGCACTGCAATGCAGTGCCTTAGACCACTGCACCACTCGGGAGACCACGTGAATAGAAAACACCCAAGCCAGCACAGTGCAGTTCGGGGCGGCCCTATAGGCCAAGTACAACAACTTAGGGACAGGCAAAATTATACAACGAGCTAGAGAGGGTGGTCACTCAATCTCAAAACTGACCCCGATTACCCAATAACCTCTGCTCTACCCCCAACCTCCAGAGTAGCTTATCAAAATAAAAGTCACATGTTGTTCACACAATAAAGGTCCCACAGTATGAATAAGACATTAGTTTGTTAGGATGTATGGGGTAAGCAAGAACACATTCAGTCTAATAATGCACAGTGAATAGTCTTGTAAGAAGAAGCATTAGGACACATACCTTAAAATGAACTATACATTTCATGAATTTACAGTACTATGCACAGTGCAAATACTGCAAAAAAAATTGAAATGCACAACTGCTATTCATAAACATATTCTCTACAGCTGGTAATGAAATGTTGCCTGGCTACCCAAACTCCTTGCTCCGGCCAAACACTACGTCACGCCACCCCCACAGACGTTAGTTTCTTCTCCGTAATGAGTCTGAATCTGAGTCCCTCCCCAACAATTTTTAGAACGGAAAAACATTCTAGCCGCTCTGATTGGTCCCAGAAACCAATGTGTTGTGCCAGAGCCAGAATACACGTGGATAAAATGGCAGTTTGAAAATACGATTGGCTTTGATACAATCAAATCGCTGATTACTTTGTTTTGTACAACACCCCTCATTTGGACGTCACCACAAACGACTTCAACGATGGCAGTCTCAGACTGAAGTATGTAGTGAATGACAGAGCAGCGGAATAATTCAGTTTGAGTCGTCAGGCAACCTGAAGTGTATAGTATAGTAATTAGTTAGTGTGACTCTGTCTGTTAGGAGTTCACACCCACACAATCAAATAATCATGCAGACCAGTAATGCCAACTTCCTCACATGTTTTCACCAGGCAGGCTGGAAATAGAGGTGTTGATATGAGCCCAGCTGTAGCCTTCACACCTCCAAATGTGTGTGTGTGTATGTGTGCGTGTGTGACTTTGGCAATTGGTCATGTGCTGTTGATGGGTGGGTGTTCATGTTTTGTAACCAGTTACCGAGGTCTCTGTCTGTGCAGAGATTGTAGTACTGGAGTTACATGAGTGAGAGTGTGTGATAATGAGTGTGTTTGTACTAAATGTAGTCTACTGTTTCTCTGAGGATGATATGTAAGCAAGGACGCACATACCTCGTCCAGTTTCTCTGTCTGAGACTTCAGTCTGCACATGTTCACCGATATATATCCGTTCTCCTCCTCTAGCAACTGGACTCTGTGGGGGAAGAAGAGGAAACACATTTTGATAATTCATCCATGTTTAGCATATGCCAGGGTTATTCAAAACAAAGCCAATAACAAAGAGAAATGGAAATTAGCAGTACAGCGGACCTCAAGGCCTAATCTATG
>NC_140027.1:3743046-3948046 GCF_964263955.1 Coregonus lavaretus
CTAACATAATGATCACATGACTAAGGGACTGGATCAATAAGGAAGTGGCCAACATACAAAAACAAACACAGTAACAACACATACATATGGAGACGTGACTGACCTGCCAAAGGCTGTGCTGGAGATTTTCCTATTGGGGCTGGAGAAAAAGAAACAGAAAACATCACAGTTAGTCTTACCCTTGTCAAATGTCATGGATATGTCTAGAGACTTTAGTTTATTAGTTATAACAATGAATTATAGATAGTAAAGCTAATTGCTGTGTGATTGGTATTAAGATAGTATTGTTAATCAGCATTTTGCACAAGAGGAGAAAGAGAGTATGTGTTCCAAATGGCACCATGTTTCCTATATAGTGCACTACTATTGACTAGAGCCCTACAGACCCTGGTCAATAGTAGAGCCCTATAAAGGGAAGAGGGTGCCATTTACGACACAACCAGAGAGTAGGGCACGAAGGGCATGTCAATGTTAATGAAATAATGTTCCCTGAGGGTGCTGCTGGGAACAGTAGTTTTGTTGGCTAAGCAATAGTTCTGTCTCAAAGCTTTGTGTCTGCTTCACTATTAAATCAAAGAGAGAAATCTCTCGCACACACACAAATGCACGTGCACGTGCGCGCACACACACACACACATTTATGCCATTTCAACTGAAGCATCTCCCCAGACTGACTACATGCTGACAGGGCGTCTTCAATCATCCATCTCTCCATCCATCTTTTTCTGTCTCTGCCTGTCCTTCCTTCAAAGATTGATCTTGTGAAGTCTTCCATCTCTCTGCCAGCAACACTCTGCATCATCAATCTTTGCTTTCATATCTTCTTCTCCTTCACCTACAATCCCTCCTTTGTCGCTTTTTCCTTCTCTGCATGCCCATTCACCCGTTCATCATTCCACGTTCTCTCACCTCCCTCCTCTCCTTCTTTCTCCTTCTCACTCTTCCTTCTCACTTTCTCTCTCCCACTCCCATTCCCCCTCTCTCATCCCCATCCTCTCTCCCTCTCCTCCCTCCATCTTCCTCTTTACTTGCTCTCCTGCAGAAGGTAGGGGTCTGACTAATTACTGTAAGCCCAGGTGATACATCTTAGTAGAGCATAACTTTTTCAGGCAGAAGAACTGTAGAGTCAGCAGAGACAGAGCAGTAGTTGAAGGGAAGACAAAACGATTCCAGAGTCCTCACTACTTCATTACATTCATTACCGAGTTCACCAGCCTAGGGCCACTACTGCTATGGCTTACATATGGTAGGAGTGCAAGTGTGTATGTGTGTGTGTGTGTGTTTGTTTGTGTGTGTGTGTGTGTGTGTGTGTGTGTGTGTGTGTGTGTGTGTGTGTGTGTGTGTGTGTGTGTGTGTGTGTGTGTGTGTGTGTGTGTGTGTGTGTGTGTGTGTGTGTGTGTGTGTGTGTGTGTGTGTGTGTGTGTGTGTGTGTGTGTGTCTGTCTGTCTGTCTGTCTGTCTGTCTGTCTGTCTGTGTACAATAGAGTGCAAGTCTATATGTAAGTTATATGTGAGATGTGAGTGTGTCAGTCAGTGTGTGTCCATCAAAGCAGGTGTGTGTGTGTCTGTTCGTTTACAGAGGAAGTGATTAACTCCATAATGATCACACAGGATAAAAAGACCGCCAACGCCTCTCACTATACACACGCTGATGATGTGGGTCAATGAATGGTGGCGACCCATTCTGACATTTGGGGATTTACGTAACAAGTTGTGCGTGTGTGTGGGGACAATACATTTAAGCCCTTTGTGACATCACCAAAATAAACAGCAGGTCACTATGGCAGTATTATTTAACCTATCTTACCTACAGTACAGTCAGGGTAAACATAGTGGACAATAGAAGTATGTCATCTCCCTGAAATAATGACCAGGTTCATTTTCTGTGAGAACACATCTCATTCTTAGAGCAAGGAGTTTTCCTGACCACGTGATCTGACAGGATCTGATGCTAGTTATAGATCCACTTACTCAGCTGGGCTCTAGGCCGTATGCGTACGTGTGATGGTGTTGGTGGGTGTCCTATCCTGTGTTACCTGTTGGCCTTGAGGTTCTTCAGCCTGGCCTCCAGGTCGTTGAGTAGGTTGACCTTCTTACAGCACTGGGAGCAGTACACATCCATCATCTCATTGTTGTACATGTGGCGTGTCTTCCTGGGGGTCTGGCCAGCACTACACACACAGATAAAGATATAGCGTTAGATAGAGAATATACACACATCACACACATACATCACACACACAGTAAGCAGTAAAATCAGATTTAAAAAACAGATAACAAATACACCTGTGTGTGTGAAGAGACACACACACAGGCACAGACACGCATACGCACTATACACACACGTACACATGGATTTTGTGTTGTAGATATGTGGTAGTAGAGTAGTGGCCTGAGGGAATACACTTAATGTGTTGTGAAATCTGTTGTGAAATGTAATGTAAATGTTTTTAATTGTATATAACTGCCTTAATTTTGCTGGACCCCAGGAGGAATAGCTGCTGCCTTGGCAGGAACTACTGGGATCATCATAAATACAAATACAGCAGACACACAAACACATTAAATGCACGTGCAAACACACAGTACACTGTATTCACACCACACCCATCCCCGCCCACACACACAAACACATGACATGTACACTACCGTTCAAAAGTTTGGGGTCACTTTGAAATGTCCTTGTTTTCGAAAGAAAAGCAAATTTTTTGTCCATTAAAATAACATCAAATTGATCAGAAATACAGTGTAGACATTGTTAATGTTGTAAATGGCTATTGTAGCTGGAAACGGCAGATTTTTAATGGAATATTTACATAGGCGTACAGAGGCCCATTATCAGCAACCATCAGTCCTGTGTTCCAATGGCACGTTGTGTTTGCTAATCCAAGTTTATCATTTTAAAAGGCTAATTGATCATTAGAAAACCCTTTTGCAATTATGTTAGCACAGCTGAAAACTGTTGTGCTGATTAAAGAAGCAATTAAACTGGCCTTCTTGAGACCCTTCACAGAACAGTGCAAACTAGCTCTAACCAGAATAGAAAGAGGAGTGGGAGGCCCCGGTGCACAACTGAGCAAGAGGACAAATACATTAGAGCAGGGGTGTCAAACTCATTTTAGCTCAGGGGCCACATGGAGGAAAATCTATTCCCAAGTGGGCCGGACCGGAAAAATCATGGTATATATAACTTAAAAACAACAACTTCAGATTGTTTTCTTTGTTTTAATACGATCAACATACAACATAAAGCTGGAGCCTGAGGACAGTGTGTCCAAGTTTATTTGAAAATTCTAAAGAAAAAGAACACACAATGCCTCAGTGATTAACAGAACTGTTTCACAGATCACAGAACTATATCAGGGTGTCATTTCTCAGGCAGAAATGTAGATAAAAATAATGAAATCATGTTCCCCAAACAAGTGCAAGAACCACAGAGTCAAGAATAGGTTAAATATACAAATAAAATAAAATCAATTAAAAACAATAGCACATCAACATAAAAACATATAAACATAAAGCTGGATCCTGAGGACAGTGTCCAAAAGCACAACATCACTATTAATCATAAAACACCTCAAGTTATTTGAAAGTTCTGAGGACAAAGAACACACAAACACAAAATGCCTCAGTGATTCACAGACGTATATCACAGATCACAGAACTATATCAGGGTGTCATTTCTCAGGCAGAAATGTAGATAAAAATAATGAAATCCTGTTCCCCAAACAAGTGCAAGAACCACAGAGTCAAGAATAGGTTAAATATACAAATAAAATAAAATCAATTAAAAACAATAGCACATCAACATAAAAACATATAAACATAAATCTGAAAGCGTTGCTCAAACTCCCGTAACAGTCCCGTTATTTTATCTTTGAACCGCTTCATGTCTGCCACATGTTGGGTCGCGCACACATTTTTCAGACAGGGGAAGTGAGCTGCATCACCACCGGCGAGTTGCGTCTCCCACAATGACAGCTTCAACTTGAAAGAACGTATGCTGTCATAATACTGCGTGACAACTTTGTTGCGCCCTTGCAGCTGTTTGTTCAAGTTATTCAGGTGCTCTGTAACATCCACCATAAATGCAAGGTCCTGCATCCATTCTGCGGAATGAAATTCTAACACTGGTTTGCCCTTTTCTTCCATGAACTGTTCAATTTCTTCTCGTAAATCAAAGAAACGCCTCAGCACAGCACCTCGGCTTAACCATCTTACCTCAGTGTGGTATGGCAGGCCATAGATGTGGTCTTTCTCTCTGAGAAGGCTGTCAAACTGACGGTGATTCAGGCTTCTGGATCGGATGAAATTAACAGTTTGGATGACCACCTTCATGACGTTATCCATCTTTAATGACTTGCAACACAAAGCCTCCTGGTGCAAAATACAGTGAAAAGTCAAAAAATCACGTCCTCCATTTGCAGATTGCACTTTCTCTCTGAACTTTGTCACAACGCCTGCTTTTTTCCCGATCATTGAGGGCGCACCATCTGTAGCCAGGCTGACAGCGCGGGACCAGTCCACTCCGACCCTGTCCAGCGCGCCGACGAGTGCGGTAAAAATATCAGCTGCTGTCATTGTATCTGTCATCGGCACCAACTCCACGAACTCCTCGGTGACGGTCAATGTGTCATCAACTCCGCGGATGAAAATGGCCAGTTGTGCAACATCTGTAATGTCCGTGCTTTCATCAATTGCAACCGAAAACGCAATAAATGACTTTACTTTTTGCTTCAACTGGCTGTCCAAATCCACTGAAAGATCGGAAATCCTGTCTGCAACTGTGTTTCTTGTCAGGCTGATATTTGCAAAAGCCTGCCGCTTTTCAGGGCACACAATCTCCGCTGCCTTCATCATGCATGTTTTTACAAATTCACCCTCACTAAATGGTTTTAAAGCCACTGCGATTTCATTAGCAATGAGGTAGCTAGCTTTCACTGCAGCGTCACTGATGTCTCGGCTGTGAGTAAACACAGACTGCTGTTTCTTCAGACCCGCCAACAGTTCATTCACCTTCTCTCATCTCCGCTGTCCTTGAAAGTTGTCATATTTGTCGGCATGAAGACTCACATAGTGGCGACGAAGGTTATATTCTTTCAGCACTGCAACATGCTCTGAACACACCAAACATACAGCTTTCCCATTCAATTCCGTGAATAAATAGGATGACCATTTTTCTTGGAACACTCTGCACTCTGCGTCCACTTTTCTCTTTTTTGACAGAGACATATTGGGGCAATGAGGGTGCCAAAGCACATAATGTTAAAAGTAGAAGCCGTAATAAATATTGCGGGCAAAACAAAGTAGCTCATTGGCTGCACGTGCTTGACCTACTTGCTCTGCCCCGGTATAAACAGTTTGCTTGCTTAACACAATTGCTATTGCGCCATCCAGTGGACGCAATTGGAACAGCAGTTTATTTTATTGAAAAATTGCAGCGCATTTTTATACTTTACAAAATTATTATAAATTTATTTTTATTTTTTTTCCAAAATCATCTCGCGGGCCGGATTAAACCCGTTTGCGGGCCTGATCCGGCCCGTGGGCCGGACGTTTGACACCCCTGCATTAGAGTGTCTAGTTTGAGAAACAGACGCCTCACAGGTCCTCAATTGGCAGCTTCATTAAATAGTACCTGCAAAACATCAGTCTCAACGTCAACTGCGAAGAGGTGACTCTGGGATGCTGACCTTCTAGGCAGAGTTGCAAAGAAAAAGCTATATCTCAGACTGCCCATCTTAATCTTTTATTTTTATTGGCCAGTCTGAGATATGGCTTTTTCTTTGCAATTCTGCCTAGAAGGTCAGCATCCCGGAGTCGCCTCTTCACTGTTGTACGAGATCTTCAGTTTCTTGGCAATTTCTCGCATGGAATAGCCTTCATTTCTCAGAACAAGCTTTTCTTTCCAAAACAAGGACATTTCTGACCACAAACTTTTGAACGGTAGTGTACGTGCAAACACACAGTACACTGTATTCACAGGACCACTGTATTATGAGAGTAGTACCACAACTATTCCTGTTCAAACTACAATACGTTCCTATTACTATAACAACACAACACCACAACACATACCACACACATACCATATGTTCACATACAGTGCTATAGGAAAGTATTCAGACCCCTTAATTTTTTCCACATTTGGTTACGTTACAGCCTTATTCTAAATTGGATACACACAATGCCCCATAATGACAAAGCAAAAACTGGTTTTAAAATTTTTTAGCAAATTTTTGCTAATTTATAAAAAAAAGAAATAGAAACAGAAATACCATATTTACATAAGTATTCAGACCCTTTACTATGACACTCGAAATTGAGCTCAGGTGCATTCTGTTTCTATTGATCATCCTTGAGATGTTTCTACAACTTGATTGGAGTCCACCTGTGGTAAATTCAATTGATTGGACAAAAAAAAGTCCCACAGTTGACAGTGCATGTCAGAGCAAAAACCAAGCCATGAGGTCGAAGGAATTGTCCGTAGAGCTCAGAGACAGGATTGTGTCGAGGCACAGAACTGGGGAATAGTACCAAAAATGTCTGCAGCATTGAAAGTCCCCAAGAACACAGTGGTCTCCATCATTCTTAAATGGAAGAAGTTTGGAACCACCAAGACTCTTCCTAGAGCTGGCCGCCCAGCCAAACTGAGCAATCATAGAAGAAGGGCCTTGGTCAGGGAGGTGACCAAGAACCCGATATCCACTCTGACAGAGCTCCAGAGTTCCTCTGTGGAGATGGCAGAAACTTCCAGAAGGACAACCATCTCTGCAGCACTCCACCAATCAGGCCTTTATGGTAGAGTGGCCAGACGGAAGCCACTCCTCAGTAAAAGACAAATGACAGCCCGCTTGGAGTTTGCCAAAAGGCACCTAAAGGACTCTCAGACCATGATAAACAAGATTCTCTGGTCTGATGAAACCAAGATTGAACTCTTTGGCCTGAATGCCAAGCGTCATGTCTGGAGGAAACCTGGCACCATCCCTACGGTGAAGCATGGTGGTGGCAGCATCATGCTGCGGGGATGTTTTTCAACGGCAGGGACTGGGAGACTAGTCAGGATCGAGGGAAAGATGAATGGAGCAAAGTACAGAGAGATCCTTGATGAAAACCTGCTCCAGATTGCTCAGGACCTCAGACTGGGGCGAAGGTTCACCTTCCAACAGGACAACAACCCTAAGCACACAGCCAAGACAACGCAGGAGTGGCTTTGGGACGAGTCTCTGAATGTCCTTGAGTGGCCCAGCCAGAGCCCGGACTTGAACCCGATCGAATATATCTGGAGAGACCTGAAAATAGCTGTGCAGCAACACTCCCCATCAAACCTGACAGAGCTTGAGAGGATCTGCAGAGAAGAATGGGAGAAACTTCCGAAATACAGGTGTGCCTGAATACTTATGTAAATGTATTATTTCAGTTCTTTTATATTTTTTATATAAATTTCCAAACATTTCTAAAAACCTGTTGTTGCTTTGTCATTATGGGGTATTGTGTGTAGATTGATGAGGGGAAAAACCTCTTTCATCCATTTTAGAATAAGGCTGTAACATAACAAAATGTGGAAAAAGTCAAGGGGTCTGAATACTTTCCGAATGCACTGTATGTTCACATTCCCATGGAAACGTACCCAACCATCTAAAAATATCATAAAGCACTAATCTAAACTCAACTTAAAAGTAGGACTAAAAGTCCATAGTAATGACTTTAGGTACTTGATATTCTGAGCAGGAACAAGGAAGCCGAATAGTGTTGGGAGTAAATCCTCCTTAAAAACAGCTCTATAGATGAATATTAATCAAGAGAGGCCCTGGGGGCCATATAGGCTACGTCTCAAATGGCACCGTATTCCCTTTATAGTGCACTACTTTTGACCAGGGTCCATAAGGCTCTGTTCAAAAGTAGTGCAATATGTAGGTAATAGGGTACCATTGGGATATCATCCTACTCTGTTCCAGTCAAGAGTAAAAACTAATGAGTTTGGTAAGCTAAGCTGTGAGAGAGGAGAGAAGCAGCCTGAAGTGAGTACACACACACACACACACACACACACATACATACACATACACACACACGCACAGAGGGATTAAGAGGGTAACAGGCTTATAGGACAGGGGGTATGAGACTTGACAGGGGGTGTTTTGTGAAAATATATTTTTTGGGAGAAGAACATTATGCTCTGTGGAGTTCAGTAAGTCATCATCACTGGGATCTGAAATCGTTCAAACTCTTAGCTCTGTGTTTTTGTATTTATGGGCTGGGTGATGCTGTGCATGTATTTGTCATCTTTTTGTTGCACACTGTTATGCAGATTTCTGTAAGTTTATGAGTTTGCCTTTCGGGGTCACATGATGTTTGACAGGTATTGAATCATCTTCGTGTTTGTGTTTCTGTCTCATATAATGTCACAGTTTTGGTCATGTCTATGTTTGTATTTCTGGTTGCATTTGGTGTACCGCAACTTTCTGTTCTCTATGTAAAAGTGTGTCTGTGTATTAGTGTGTCTGTGTAATAGTGCGTCTGTGTATTAGTGTGACTGTTTAATAGTGTCTGTGTAATAGTGTGTCTGTAATAGTGTCTGTGTAATAGTGTGTCTGTGGATTAGTGTGTCTGTGTATTAGTGTATCTGTGTAATAGTGTGTCTGTGGATTAGTGTGTCTGTGGATTAGTGTGTCTGTGGATTAGTGTGTATGTGTATTAGTGTGTCTGTGTAATAGTGTGTCTGTGTAATAGTGTGTCTGTAATAGTGTATGTGTATTAGTGTGTCTGTGGATTAGTGTGTCTGTGTATTAGTGTATCTGTGTAATAGTGTGTCTGTGGATTAGTGTGTCTGTGGATTAGTGTGTCTGTGGATTAGTGTGTCTGTGTATTAGTGTGTATGTGGATTAGTGTGTCTGTGTATTAGTGTGTCTGTGTATTAGTGTGTCTGTGTAATAGTGTGTCTGTGTATTAGTGTGACTGTTTAATAGTGTGTCTGTGGATTAGTGTGTCTGTGTATTAGTGTGTCTGTGTATTAGTGTGTCTGTGTAATAGTGTGTCTGTGTAATAGTGTGTCTGTGTAATAGTGTGTCTGTGGATTAGTGTGTCTGTGTATTAGTGTGTCTGTGTATTAGTGTATCTGTGTATTAGTGTGTCTGTGGATTAGTGTGTCTGTGTATTAGTGTGTCTGTGTATTAGTGTATCTGTGTAATAGTGTGTCTGTGTATTAGTGTGTCTGTGGATTAGTGTGTCTGTGGATTAGTGTGTCTGTGTATTAGTGTATCTGTGTAATAGTGTGTCTGTGGATTAGTGTGTCTGTGGATTAGTGTGTCTGTGGATTAGTGTGTCTGTGTATTAGTGTGTCTGTGTAATAGTGTGTCTGTGTATTAGTGTGACTGTTTAATAGTGTCTGTGTAATAGTGTGTCTGTGTAATAGTGTGTCTGTGTAATAGTGTGTCTGTGGATTAGTGTGTCTGTGTATTAGTGTGTCTGTGTATTAGTGTGTCTGTGTATTAGTGTGTCTGTGGATTAGTGTGTCTGTGTATTAGTGTGTCTGTGTATTAGTGTATCTGTGTAATAGTGTGTCTGTGTATTAGTGTGTCTGTGGATTAGTGTGTCTGTGGATTAGTGTGTCTGTGGATTAGTGTGTCTGTGTATTAGTGTATCTGTGTAATAGTGTGTATGTGTAATAGTGTGTCTGTGTATTAGTGTATCTGTGTAATAGTGTGTCTGTGGATTAGTGTGTCTGTGGATTAGTGTGTCTGTGGATTAGTGTGTCTGTGGATTAGTGTGTCTGTGTATTAGTGTGTATGTGGATTAGTGTGTCTGTGTATTAGTGTGTCTGTGTATTAGTGTATCTGTGTAATAGTGTGTCTGTGTAATAGTGTGTCTGAGTAATAATGTGTCTGTGTATTAGTGTGTCTGTGTAATAGTGTGTCTGTGTAATAGTGTGTCTGTGTATTAGTGTGTCTGTGTCTCCTCTTACCTGGAGGGTACAGAGGAGCCCAGGTCAGAGTATCCGTTGGTGCGCGTCTCGTCCTCGGGGCAGGGGCTGCTGGGAGTGTAGTCCACGTCCTCTCCCTCTCCGTAGTCCTCAAACTGCTCCTCGTTCAGAGAGGCCGAGGAACGCGTCGATAGGTCAGAGGTCACCGATGGGTTTAGCTGACTGCACCTGCAGAAACAGGAAGTAGACTTTCAGGAAGTGGCATTCAATAAGTAAAAAAAAAAGACAAATTGTAATTTCATTTTTCAATTCTAAGGGTGACTATTCAAATTCTGACACTGACAGTGCAGATTTTTTATAAGATTGCAAATTATATACACTGCTCAAAAAAATAAAGGGAACACTTAAACAACACAATGTAACTCCAAGTCAATCACACTTCTGTGAAATCAAAATGTCCACTTAGGAAGCAACACTGATTGACAATAAATTTCACATGCTGTTGTGCAAATGGAATAGACAACAGGTGGAAATTATAGGCAATTAGCAAGACACACCCAATAAAGGACTGGTTTTGCAGGTGGTGACCACAGACCACTTCTCAGTTCCTATGCTTCCTGGCTGATGTTTTGGTCACTTTTGAATGCTGGCGGTGCTTTCACTCTAGTGGTAGCATGAGACGGAGTCTACAACCCACACAAGTGGCTCAGGTAGTGCAGCTCATCCAGGATGGCACATCAATGTGAGCTGTGGCAAGAAGGTTTGCTGTGTCTGTCAGCGTAGTGTCCAGAGCATGGAGGCGCTACCAGGAGACAGGCCAGTACATCAGGAGACGTGGAGGAGGCCGTAGGAGGGCAACAACCCAGCAGCAGGACTGCTACCTCCGCCTTTGTGCAAGGAGGAGCAGGAGGAGCACTGCCAGAGCCCTGCAAAATGACCTCCAGCAGGCCACAAATGTGCATGTGTCTGCTCAAACGGTCAGAAACAGACACCATGAGGGTGGTATGAGGGCCCGACGTCCACAGGTGGGGGTTGTGCTTACAGCCCAACACCGTGCAGGACGTTTGGCATTTGCCAGAGAACACCAAGATTGGCAAATTCGCCACTGTGCTCTTCACAGATGAAAGCAGGTTCACACTGAGCACGTGACAGACGTGACAGAGTCTGGAGACGCCGTGGAGGCTGGCGGTGGGTCAGTCATGGTGTGGGGTGGCATTTCTTTTGGGGGCCGCACAGCCCTCCATGTGCTCGCCAGAGGTAGCCTGACTGCCATTAGGTACCGAGATGAGATCCTCAGACCCCTTGTGAGACCATATGCTGGTGCGGTTGGCCCTGGGTTCTTCCTAATGCAAGACAATGCTAGACCTCATGTGGCTGGAGTGTGTCAGCAGTTCCTGCAAGAGGAAGGCATTGATGCTATGGACTGGCCCGCCTGTTCCCCAGACCTGAATCCAATTGAGCACATCTGGGACATCATGTCTCGCTCCATCCACCAACGCCACGTTGCACCACAGACTGTCCAGGAGTTGGCGGATGCTTTAGTCCAGGTCTGGGAGGAGATCCCTCAGGAGACCATCCGCCACCTCATCAGGAGCATGCCCAGGCGTTGTAGGGAGGTCATACAGGCACGTGGAGGCCACACACACTACTGAGCCTCATTTTGACTTGTTTTAAGGACATTACATCAAAGTTGGATCAGCCTGTAGTGTGGTTTTCCACTTTAATTTTGAGGGTGACTCCAAATCCAGACCTCCATGGGTTGATACATTTGATTTCCATTTATAATTTTTGTGTGATTTTGTTGTCAGCACATTCAACTATGTAAAGAAAAAAGTATTTAATAAGACTATTTCATTCATTCAGATCTAGGATGTGTTATTTTAGTGTTCCCTTTATTTTTTTGAGCAGTGTATTTCACATGAGATAGATGAGTTACATGTACGAGCCTAATCTCTACAGTATTTTTTAAATAAATAAAGTTAATTCATAAAGACACCATGTTCAACACCACACACAGATTAACAACTAAAAGAGTCACTCTGGATAAGAGCGTCTGCTAAATGACTAAAAATGTAAATGTACTCACTTGTCCCCAGGAAAGAAGAGTGCCCCCAGTCCATCCTCCTTGTCTCCTCCGCTCCTTCCCCCTTCAGAGACATCTGATCCCGGGTTACTCTCCACAGCACTGTCCATGTCTAACTCTGCCCTCTCTCTGCCCTCCACCTCTCCTTCCTCCTCTCCCTCTGGGAATAGATGGCACCCTGGCTCAGAGTTAGGGGACACCCGCGTGCACATGATCGGATGGGCAAGGGCTTTGTCACCACGCTGTAGAGAGAGAGAGAGAGATTTGATTTGATTTATTAGGATCCCCATTAGCCGACGCCAATGGCGACAGCTAGTATTACTGGGACACATAACGAAAAAGACATTACAGACAAAATACTTTTCAATTTACAAACTGAAAGGGAGAGAGGTGAGCAGGGGAGGTACACACACGGGCATGCGTGCACACATGCACACACACACGTATACACACTCTCTGGAAAGGGCACGCACACACACACACACACACACACACACACACACACACACACGTATACACACTCTCTGGAAAGGGCACGCACACACACACACACACACACACACACACACATCTTTGTGAGGTCAACAGAACTACAGGACTACAGGACTATGCAAATAGTACTCTCAGACTTTCAGTCAAAACATTGATAGTGTCTAACACTGATAGACACGTTTTAGGGTTTCAGCAAAGGGCAAAGGTCATTACATGTTGGTTAGGAGTGAACTATGAGCTCAAACCTAAAATCCAAGTGCTAGAACACGTGCTCAAATGTTAAGTAAAACACTGAAGGGATTTAAATCAGGTTTATGGATTCCTTCACTGTGGGAAGACTCTGGGTGTCACAGGAGGTCATGGAGGGTATTGAGTTGGGGTCAAATGTCATGAGACTGGTCATTCAGTGTCACTCCAACACCTCTAATCCAGTCTAATGGTAATAGAGTAGAGAACGACAGATAATCAGATATATCGGACCGATATTGGCCCTTCTCTATCGGCTTAGCCAATAGTTCCTCTACATAGCAAAGCTGTTGCTATGCCAGCAGCCACTCACTGCCTGAGCCACGAGCACTGCACAATGCAGACGAATGTCTAGCTGGGAAAAGCAGCAGCAAGCAGCAAGCTAGCGCATTCTCCAATAGAAAGGTGTAGTATTGAGAAATGGATGAATTGACACAGTGACCAAAATTGAACTCCTGTTGCAAATATAAGTCGTAATAGGGAAAGAAGGAAGTGTTTTAAAATCCCTAAATAAAGGTTGGCAATTGGTTTAGCTACCTAAGAATCTTCCTGCATGTTTAATGTTTATGGACCAAGAAAGCTATAGATCAGCGCGTGTGTGCGTTCTCACGTCTCAAACTATTTGCAGATTTGACTCATTCAGACAGAACGTGCGTCATAGTTTCATATTTTTTCCTACCCTCGCTATCCTTGTTAGATATTATGCACATTTATAGATTGGTAGAAAATGTAATCGCCATTGAGCTAGTTCTCATAGTAGCAGTAAACAGCACCAAGTCATATGAGCGATGGAGAGAGATGTAAGGAGATGTGAAAGGGAGCGGAGTTCCAGCCTCGCTCTATCCAATCGTAGCAGTAGGATGAAGTTACAACCCGCCCATTTATTGACAGATAGCTGAACTAGCCAATTGAGTTGTTTTGAATTTCGTCCTGACAGCTGAGTTGTTTAGAGATGCGTCCTGACAGCAAAAATAATAATAATTCCAGATCACGGAAAATGACTAAAAATACTAGTTTGATATGCACCGTGATCACAAATCATGATGTTACATTGGACCCATTTGCATTGAATAGATGTTCTTTTATATTCTCAAACTAACTGCAGTGCCTATATGATGTCCTTCCATACAGTCGTGACATGCTGGAGTGACGCTTCTACGCAAATGTTGTTGATCAGTAGGCTAATATAAGACCCAAATGGAAGGCAAACAGATTGTTTGTCATTTGTATGTCACGAACGTTGAGAGACGGGTCGGACCAAGGTTCAGCGTGAAAAGCGTACATGTTTATTTAACTAAATAAACATACAACGAAACGTGAAGTCCTCAGGCTATACACACACGCCTAAACAGAACAAGATCCCACAATACACAGTAGGCAATAGGCTACCTAAGTATGATCCCCCAATCAGAGACAATGAGCGACAGCTGCCTCTGATTGGGAATTATACCCGGCCAGACATAGAAATAGAAAACTAGAACAGAAACATAGAATATCTAACATAGATTTCCACACCCTGACTCAACAAACAAGAGTTCTATAGGTCAGGGCGTGACATTATAGCACCATAGACTCCACTGATTAGCCAAAACAAGCTCAATAACTCAATGTATGCACACACTCCTATTCACCTGTATTGTGAGTAGGCCTATGCCATCTGGATTTACCCAGTTTATCAAGAGATTTACCATTCAAATACAATTATTACCATTATGCTGTTATGTAGTTAGATTGGTAAAAACAAAGTCAAATGTATTGTTTGATTTAAAAATGGATGCATTAATGGATACATGGCTGTCTCTGGGACATTTTGTCATCAACATTTTTTAATTTTATGATATTGAATATCGGCCTAAAATATATCGGCCATCGGCCTCCTTGACCCCCAAAAATCAGTATCGGCCCTAAAAAATCCACATCGGTCGTTCTCTGTAATAGAGGAACAGGGAGGGAGAGAGAGAGAGAGAGAGAGAGAGAGAGAGAGAGAAAGAGGGAGAGAGGGAGAGAAAGAGAGAGAGGGAGAGAGTGAGAGAGGTACAGAGGGCAGCCCAATAACACACATGTATATCCTCCCACACAGAGCATTAGAGGATTAGAGGCTAATAAAGACATTTTCGCTCAAGGGCTCTCACCCTAACTGCTCTCTCTCTCTCTTTCTCTCTCTTTCTTTCTCTCCCTCTCTCCCCTTCTCTCTCTCTCCCGTGCTCAGTCTCTAGCTCCATTGCTATACTGGTTGAACTGCTAACGGACTAAAACTCAGGGCTGGAAGCCAAAAGTACTATTCCTAACATCACTAAAGCTCTGTTGGAGCCTGTCTGCCTCCCAGAACACACACACACGTAAATACACACACACATACGCACGTACGCACGTACACGTAAAACACTCACGATCTGGAAAGCGCATACACACACATTTTTGTGCAGACTTCAGGACAACGCAAATAGTACTCTCAGCCTTATTACATCACCAGTCAAAACATTGATAGCGTGAAACACTGATAGATACATTCTTAGGCTTTCAGCAAAAGGTCAAAACATGTTGGTTGAACAGTGATCAGTGAACAGTGAGCACAAACCTAAAATGCAAGTGCTAGAACAAATGCTCAAACGTGGTCTTAACTCAAACAAGGTCTTAAGTGAAACACTAAAGGAATATCAATTAGGCTCATGGAATCCGTCACTGTGGGATGACCCAAGGGGTCACGGAGGGTATTGAGGTGGGAGGCCAAAGGTTAAAGTTCATGAGACACTGGTCATTCATTCAGTGTCACTCCAACAGCTCTAATCCAGTCTAATGCTAAGAAAGGAACATGACTTTATCTCTACATGCTGGAGAAGTAGGAGGGAGAGAGGGAGAGAGAGAGAGAGAGGGAGCGAGAGAGAGAGGGAGAGAGGGAGAGAGGAGAGAGAGGGAGCGAGAGAGAGAGGGAGCGAGAGAGAGAGGGAGAGAGGAGAGAGAGCGGGGAGAGAGAGAGAGAGGGAGAGAGGAGGAGAGAGAGAGAGGGAGGTACAGAGGGCAGCCCAATTACACACAGGTACATGTATATCATCCCACACAGAGCATTAGACAGCTTTAGAGGATAATAAAAGCATTATCACTCAAGGGCTCTCACCTCTAACTGCTCTTTGCCTTTGCCTCTCTCTCTCTCTCTCTCTCTCTCTCTCTCTCTCTCTCTCTCTCTCTCTCTCTCTCTCTCTCTCTCTCTCTCTCTCTCTCTCTCTCTCTCTCTCTCTCTCTCTCTCTCTCTCTCTCTCTCTCTCTCTCTCTCGCTCTCTCTCTCTCTCTCTCTCTCTCTCTCTCTCTTTCTCGCTATGCTGGTTGAACTGCTAACGGACTAAAACTCAGGGCTGGAAGCCAAAAGTACTATTCCTAACATCACTAAAGCTCTGTTGGAGCCTGTCTGCCTCCCAGAACACACACACCCGCCCCTCGATCTCACACACACACACACACACATACATACACACACCATGTAGGCCTATACACACACACACACACACACACACACACACACACACACACACACACACACACACACACACACACACACACACACTGTCTGTAGGATTAAGCGACAGCAGCAGGGACCCTGGGGCAGGGAGGGCCAGGGACAATACATGGAGAAAGAGTCTGTTTAGTATTCCATAGAGGACCAGGAGCGGGGTCTTCACATCTCCATGCCCCAAGGAATGCCACCCAGCACGGGGTAAAGGCAATAAACTAGGCCCCATCTCACCTCTTCGGGATGGAAATATTAGACTGCAAAAGAAAGTAGCAGTAGTGGAGGCTAAGAGTGAAGAGTGTAAATTCTATACAGGAAACACACAAAGGCAAAAACACAGTAGGAAGAACTGGTACGATTGTAGGTGAATGGTGTAGATTAACCCAACTTGACACCTGTTGCTGAAGAGCTATTTGGGCGTGAGGAAGCCGTTTTGCATAGCCAGTGTGTACAGTGTAGGATCTGCCCTGCTGTGTTTGGTGCTGTATGGTGAGCATGGCTACGAATGGTTACAGTACAGTTCAGTATACAGAAGTTGAGCAACTTCCAAAGGTCTTCTCCCTTGACTCAGATAGGGCTTTTACATACAAATGAGCCTCCATTAAGTCTGAATTAAAATTCAGTTGAGGGCAGACGGACGGACGGGCAGACAGACAGACAGACAAAATGCACACACACATCCCTTCTGCGGACACACACACACACACACATATACTCTCTCTCTCACACACACACACACACACACACACACACACACACACACACACACACACACACACACACACACACACACACACACACACACACCGACAGCCAGACAGCGTCACCCCCAGCCCTGGTAGTCCAGGACAATAGAGGCTGGGACAGTTAGGTCAGGGTGGGTGAATGCCTTTATGCCAGTAAGCAGTTGGTAGCTTAGGTCAGAAGAGACAGGGTAGAGAAGGATGGGGTAGTGGTTTGTTTTGGATGGGGTTCATCTGGCACTCCTCCAGTCACTCCTGAGCTGTTCTGACAACAGTGGGAACAGGGTGATCAACAGGAGGGGCCGAGGGGGTGGAGTGTGTGTGTGTGTGTGCATGCATGCGTGCGTGTGTAGGAGTGTGCGTATGGAGACCGGCTTCTCTACCGGATCCTTGCACAACAAACTACTCCTGAAAAGCCTGCCAGCCATAACAGCTGAATACCTAGGCTACCACGGGCTAACACATCACTGTGTTCCCAAAAGTGCACCAGGACGCTGTCAGACAGCCATAAATATAGATGGCTGTGGAGGTTGCCAAATGGCCTCACAGCAGCCAGTGGGTGTTTGTTTTTTTTGGGGGGGGGTGGATCAGCTTTAATATTGCAGATAGATTGTAACTTCCATGAATGTAATTGTCTGCATCACTTCCAATCCCCCATATGTTGTTTTTTCTTCTCGCAAATATATATATATATATATATATATATATATATATATATATATATATATATATATATATATATATATATATATATATATATATACACACATATATACATACATATACATATCCTTTAAAAAATATATATATTTCCCTTTATTACCTTCCAACCCCACCACCCCTTCCCTAATTGGAGTAAACTAGTGAACAACAGCCAGTGGGTGTTACCTGAATGCCAGAGGGAGTTGCACTTTTCTTGAATGATGCCATGTGCCATGTTAGTACAAGCTTTATGAGCATCAGAGAGGGTACAGTTGATCACCACCTCCCAGGATATGCCCATTCTTGCCCCCAACAACCTGAGAGACCAAGACCCAGGGGCTGTGTCCTGGTTTCCTTATATCCAGGCCATCACTCATTCCACCCTCTCCCTCTCTCTCCTCCTCCTCCACTTCCACACATCCCAGGTGAGGTCAGGGGCTGGAGGGTGTGAGGAGAGGGAGAGGGGATGAGATGATGGAGTGGAAGAAGGCTTTTCTATTCCCAAACTGTGTCATAATGCCACCAATTAAGCTGTGTAAGGATGTGTCCGTGTGTGTGCATGTGTGTGTGCATACGTGTGTGTGTGTGTGCATACTTGCGTGTGTGTTTGTGTGCATGCAGAAGTGTGTGCGTGTGGGAAGCAGGCAGGGCAAGGAAGGGCAATACCAGCTTCTCTACCTGATCCTCGAGCAACAAACAAACTGATCCTGGAAAGCCTGGTGGCCATAACTAGGCTGCGTCTCAAATGGCACCCTGTTCCCTATATAGTACACTATATGGGAGCCATTTGGCACATATCCCTAGGCTACCTATAGTACACATCACTATGTTCTTGTTATGTTCCCAAAAGTGCACCAGGATCTGTCAGAGCCTTTATTATAGATGGCTGTGGAGGTTGCCAAATGGCCTCAGAGCAGCCACTGGGTGTTACCTGAAGGCCAGAGGGGGTTGCACTCTCTTTTATGATGCCATGTTAGCACAGGCTTAATGAGCAGGGGGTACTGTACACTTGATCACTGTCTCCCGCTATATGCCCCTTCTTCCTCTTCTAACTAGAGTTCTCTCTCTCTCTCAATCTCTTTCTCTCTCTCAATGTCTTTCTCTCTCTCTGGTCTCTTTCTCACTCTCTCTCAATCTCTTTCTCTCTTTCTAACCTCCAATTAAAGATTAGGTGGGAGATGGGAAGCCCCCAACAACCTGAGAGAGACCAAGACCCAGGGGTTCTGGTCTGGTTTCCTTATATCCTGGTTTCCTTATATCCAGGCCATCACTCATTCCACCCTCTCCCTGTCCTCCTCCTCCGCTTCCACACATCCCAGTTGAGGTCAGGGGCTGGAGGGTGTGAGGAGAGGGAGAGGGGATGAGGTGATGGAGTGGAAGAAGGCTTTTCTATTCCCAAAGAGTCCTTGGTATGCCATCAGGCTGTTAGTGTGTGTGTGTGTGTGTGTGTGTGTGTGTGTGTGTGTGTGTGTGTGCATGTGTGTGTGTTTGTGTGTGTGTGCATACGCATATGTGAACTCGGGTGTGTTCATGTTAAAGACTGTACTCAGCCCTTTCCCCCGTCCTTGTGTTTATGATGCCAGATAGTCTCCCATCTCTCCTCTCTCCCATCTCTCCTCTCCTCTCTCCCATCTCTCCTCTCCCATCTCTCCTCTCCTCTCTCCCATCTCTCCTCTCCTCTCTCCCATCTCTCCTCTTCTCACTCCCATCTCTCCTCTCTCCCATCTCTCCTCTCCCATCTCTCCTCTCTCCCATCTCTCCTCTCCCATCTCTCCTCTCTCCCATCTCTCATCTCTCCTCTCCCATCTCTCCTCTCTCCCATCTCTCCTCTCCTCTCTCCCATCTCTCCTCTCCCATCTCTCCTCTCTCCCATCTCTCCTCTCCTCTCTCCCATCTCTCCTCTCTCCCATCTCTCCTCTCCTCTCTCCCATCTCTCCTCTCGCCCATCTCTTCTCTCTCCCATCTCTCCTCTCCTCTCTCCCATCTCTCCTCTCTCCCATCTCTCCTCTCCTCTCTCCCATCTCTCCTCTCCTCTCTCCCATCTCTCCTCTCTCCTCTCTCCCATCTCTCCTCTCCCATCTCTCCTCTCTCCCATCTCTCCTCTCCCATCTCTCCTCTCCTCTCTCCCATCTCTCCTCTCCTCTCTCCCATCTCTCCTCTCCTCTCTCCCATCTCTCCTCACACCCTCAGTCATCGGCCGACCCAGCCTGCCGGACGTCTTTATTAGGCTCATCATGGCCTGCTCACTCAGTGGAGAGAGAAAAGCCCAGCAGTAAAATCACTGTTATTGATGCTCTGCTACACACAGTAGAGTAGAGCAGCTCCAGCTCTGGGCGATGCAGTGCTGTTTTTGTGTCTAAAGACTAAAGAGAGGATGATTCAGAAGGACGCATCTCAATAGTCTTAGCTGTCTTCCTCTCCTCGTCTCCTCGCCTTCATCTACACTACAGACATGGAAGCAATTATATTTCAAGGGATACATCTCAATAGTCTAAGATGTCTTCCTCTCCTTATTCCCTTTTCTTCATCTACACTATATATAAAAACACTAGAGGCTCCTACAGATTGTGTGTCACAGGGACAATTGGTAATAAAGTGGGGTCAGTGTCAGTTGCTGTCATATTGCAGGTAGAGGAGAATGACAGCTACTGAGAGATGATTGCCTGGTGGGTGAGAGCGCTGCACAAAAAGAGAGATCGAGAAATGGCTCCACATCGGTGGTGCACTGAGTTACAATATAAAGTGCTTTGGACAGAAGAGAAGCGCTAGATACAGTCACGCCAAATCATTACAATTAACCAGAAGATGCTGCTGCACACATTGGGTTTGTGTGCTGTATTCTGATAGATAGATAGAGAGAGAGAGAGAGAGAGAGAGAGAGAGAGAGAGAGAGAGAGAGAGAGAGAGAGAGAGAGAGAGAGAGAGAGAGAGAGAGAGAGAGAGAGAGAGAGAGAGAGAGAGAGAGAGAGAGAGAGAGAGAGAGAGAGAGAGAGAGAGAGAGAGAGAGAGAGAGAGCACTGATCTCTGGAGAGGAGGATCAGTAGAGCCATCTATTATTCACATCCAGCGCAGCAGAGAGAGGACGTGAGAGAGGGAAAAGACAGGGAGAGAGAAAGGAAGAAGAGGGAAAGAGAGGAACTGCCACTCCCCTCCAGTCAGACGTCCACTGAGGGAGAACAGAGTGGGACAGATTGGGATGAGAGAGAGAGAGAGAGAGAGAGAGGGAGAATCAGAGAGAAGGGGGGAGAAACTGAGATAGAATGGGAGGATGAAAGATGAAATATGACAATTGAGGCATGAGGCTTGACACCAGCTTCACCAACCATGGGAATGACAATTAACAGAAACTTAGAGGGAGAGGGGAAGGGGAAATAGGGTGTCAGTCAAATGACCGTGGGATGTTTAACCTACACTGTGTGTGTAATATTGTGTGTCATACCATAGCTCTTGGGTAATGCTGTGGGTGGTATCGGACATGGTGAAACGCAAAACAAAAAACATTACATCATTAATTTGTTATGGGTTCTAGTTTGAACAATAAAGTTTGCAGGGCAGACACACTTGCTGGAGCACCTTAACACCAATTACCACTAAGCAACAAGCACATTTACAGTACATGTACAATCCATCTCAACTAACTTAATGTATTATATTAGTTCCTGTACTAATATCACTTCATCAGTTACGCAAGAGTATTAGCATCCACATTTCTTAGCTGGACCCACAGTCAAATTATACTCATGCAAATACATGCAAACACTTCTATGCTATTTCGAGCATGTTGTCACACAAACCTCCAGAACACTGATTAATATAGTTTGGTCGAGTCAGCAACTTGATGTTAGTGGGAAAAATACATTTACATTTTAAAGCACCATCTGTTAAGAGTATGGGGGAAAGGGGAAAAAACAGAGATAGAGTGGGAGGATGAAAGATGAAGAATTACAATTGAGGCATGAGGCTTGACACCAGCTTCACCAACCATGGGAATGACTAAGACTCATGATTCCCTAAGTTCCATCTGGCAAACAGAAACTTAAGACGGAGGGAGGGGAACCTGGAGACAAGTTTCCTGTCGTGTTGACGTTCCTGTTACCACAGTATGACTATGGTGTAACTGCAATAACTATTGACTACTGTGTAATATGGATGCTATATTATACTAGCTCTTGGGTAATGTTGGGTGTGTGGTATTGGACATGGTGAAACGCAAAAGACAAAACATTCATCATACATTTGTTATGGGTTCTTGTATGAACAAAAAAGTTGCTAGGGATATTCTAAGTTGCTGGAGCACATTAACAACTACAACTACTCAACCAACCAGCACATATACATGTTGACCAGTTTCTCATAGCAGGAAAATAATCCTGCAGCAACAGGAAATGTGAATTATTATGTGGATTACAATTAATGGACATTTTTGTAGGGGGTTGATAACATTTTTGTTAGGATAAATCAAGTCTGACATTTTAAAGTGGAAATTACAAACTTTAGACACCTTTTTAAACCTTCTCTCTTGACAACAGATAGTACACCTGTACTGTACATGTACAATGTGTGTGTTATACAATAGTAAAGTACACCTCTATGCCACTTCTGAATCATCTCAATTTTAGTTCCTAGTATATTGCAGCATCAGTTATGCAAGCTTATCTTTGGCATCCATGTATTCTAAGCTTGACCCACAGTCAAAGGATATTCATGCAAATACATAGACAAACATGTCCATGATATTTACAGCATGTTGGCACACAAACCTCCAGACTTTTTCTTGGAAAACACTGATGAATAGTTTGGTCAAGTCAGCAAGTTAGTGGAAAAGAGACATTTCCATTTTAAAGCACCATCTGTTCAGAGTATGGCGAGATAACATGAATATGTTTATACAGACATGGAATGAATATGGGCTACATTCATCCTGCTCAAACAGAATTGGAAAGTTGTAGTGACTCCTTTCACACATATCTTTCTCTCTCACTCTATCTCTCTCGCTAATGTCATGTAACATTAACAATATTGGAAAAGCCTTAAAACACCTCTGATCGACAACTACCTCTTTCCCAGGTCTAAGTTCCTTTCAGGTGGAGAGACAACACTGTTCCTACTACTCTAATTAATCAAAAAGACTACTCCCTGTCTGTTCCCATGTGGTGCTGAAGGTCAATATAATTTGAGTGCTAACATGTCATTGATCTGCAGCCCAGGGCCAGTGGGCAATCATCTGGACGACCATGCAGTTCACGCTACTATTGATTGAGGAAGAAGGAAGAGGATGGAAGATTGTTTAAGAAGCTGCTTCATCACGACTGAACAGTGAGCATGATGCGAGCCAACATCTCACCATTACAACAAGGTATATATGCTATACTATGCTATACTTAAGGCCTAAGGACAAGGTTTCCACTGGCAATGTTTCCACTCTCTCTTCTCCTTCTATTTAGCCTAAGAGAAAGAGACAGAAAGCCAGTGTCCGTCTATTCTTTCCCCTGCGTCGTAATACCTCCTTTCAACTTCCGCATGGGAAATCTGAATGGGTAATTTAGCTATTCCATGTATTCTAGCCTGGATCCTATCATTTCCCCCACCATCTGCATCCCTCTCTCCCGCCGTCCAGAGATGGGAAATATTCAGATAGACTGGATAATTATTCCCTGGATTTAAGTCTGGATGATCTTTTATGGATATTGGGTATGTTGGAGAGTTGAGAGACGGAGAGAGAGATAGAAAGAGAGAGAGAGAGAGAGAGAGAGAGAGAGAGATAGAGAGAGAGAGAGAGAGAGAGATAGATAGAGAGAGAGAGAGCAGCAAGTATGAGCAGCCACCCACTGGGCTTTGATTTTGTGTGCGTTAGCAGAAACAGGAGTAGGGGAGAGAGAGAGACCGAGAGGGAGGGAAAGAAAGATAGACTGGGAGAGAAAGGAGAGAGAGAGAGTGGCATGCTGTGGCTTTGCTGGTGTTTCTCTGACTGTGCTTGAGAAGATAAGAACCAAATCCAATCTCATACTGTTGACGCACTGCAGAGCGCTTTTCAGTCTCTATCTCTCTCTTTCACTCTAACTCGGCAGCCGGCACTCAATTCAAGTGCTCTCTCCAACACAATGGAGTCTACCTGTGCAGTCACTAAACAATATTGCTTTTTAAGTATATTTTACTGTCCTTTACCAGTAGGCCTATGCGTTAACTGATAGTCAGTATGTTTCCTTCTCTGAGTACAGCTGAGGTTATTTGCAGTGTTTCCTATGTGTGTGTTTTGTATCTTTATGATTCAACCTCTTGCAGCAATGGAGAGACCTTCAGCCCACACAGCCACAGACGGAGTGAAAAAACCAAACGAGTCAAAAGAGAACAGGAACTGATGACTCATAATCCAGCAGCATTCTGTGAGGTAAGCACTAGAAGTCTCTATAAGCACTTCAGGTTTTGGCTACTGAGACACACACACACACAGACACAAACATAAATGCATGAGGCACGTGCTGACACAGAAACTATAGACACACACACACACACAGTACACACACACAGTACACACACACACACACACACACACAGACAAACACTTAGAAATAGACACACACCCTCATACACACAACCTCATAATTGACAGCAGCTCCTGCATGCTTGTTCTTGGACACCTCTACAGTAGTAGGTCCTCAAGTTTCTCTGTGTACTCAGCTTCTCCAAACCACAATTCATTATGTGCCATTGATCTGACATGTTGTCCTCTTCGAGGATAGGAAGGACCCATTTCACAATCCCACAACCCAGAGGGTTTCCCGTCCTGTGGTTTTCAGATTGTCCCTGTATCCCTGTATCAACCCAATTGGCTGTATTGGGTTTCCCAGTAAAAATACCTCAACACAGTCTCCTGTGTACCTCTATGGGAGCCACTCCCCTTCCACATTCCTAGTAACCTAATCAGTTCCCTGTTCCCTGAAGAGCCAGGTGGGAACAAATGTGTGTTTGTGTCTCTGTGCCATGCTGGCTGGACGGCCCTGTGGTGACATTTCCCTCAGCTGTTTTTTCTTTCCTCAAGGCAGGACTAGTATTGGGCTGGAGGGGTGAGGTTTCAGGTTTTATACTGGGGAGTATCAGGGGTTATGCTGTGTAGGGTGTGTGAATGTGTGTGTGTTTTTGTGTGTGTGTGTGTGTTTTTGTGTGTGTGTGTCAGATAGTTAAAAGGTGTCCTTGGTGAGGGGGTATGGGTGTTAAGACGCCCACAGAGGAAACAGTCCGGTCATCCTGACTATCTGAAAGAGTATTTCAGGAACGCATACATGGACAGATAAAGAGAGGGTGAGGGAGCCAATGCAGTCTGTGTAATAATCCCTAGTACCAGTATCAGTGCCCTAGGAGTCATATTGCAAGGTCATCAACATGCTGGCTATCCATTTGTCCTCATGGTGTTAAACCTGTTGCCATTGAGCAACAAGTGTTGAGCAACTGGGCCCTGGTCATGTTCAAACAAACCAGTTAGAGCCAGCTGTTTCATATCAAAACAAAACCAACACCAACTACCAGAATAAAGCCTAACCCTGATATAGACACCATAATGGAGGCTGGCCATATCAGGGTTCAGAAAAGCTGTGCCAAAATCAAGAGCCTGCCCTTGGAATGGAGAGTGGACAGTGATAGAGAGGTGCCATGTTTTTAATATAATGTTACCTTGGTGCCGTGAACTTTAGATAATAAAGTCCATTGTTTTTCTATGGAAAGAATGTGTTATCTTCTGTCAGTATTGACTAGTTCTCCATACTATCCAGACTCTCCTCTATATCTAAGGGAAGCATGGCCTACACCATTTCATATTATTTAATAAGACAGCACTAACAAACAGCAGGTGTCCCTGACCCAGCCCCTCTTCAGATCTCTTCTATCAGCCTGGTAACACATTCAACTCTCAGCCCTGTTAGGACGACCCTACCCCCCAGTAGGCACACTTATGGACACAAAAACGCACGCACACACACACACACAAACACACACACACACATTAACTGTTTAAAGTTCAAGAGGAATTACTGTTTTGAGTGGATTAAAGGTCATCATTCATCCTGAGTCAATGTCTATAATGACTGTGACTATAATCTATACTGAACAAAAATATAAACGCAACATGCAACAATTTCAAAGGTTTTACTGAGTTACAGATCAGTAAATTGAAATAAATTCATTAGGTCCTAATCTATTGATTTCACATGACTGGGAATACACATACGCATCTGTTGGTCACATATACCTTTAAAAAAAAGTAGGGGCGTGGATCAGAAAACCAGTCGGTTTCTGGTGTGACCACCATTTGCCTCATGCATCGCGACACATCTTCTTCGCAAAGAGTTGATCAGGCTGTTGATTGTGGCCTGTGGAATGTTGTCCCACTCCTCTTCAATGGCTGTGCGAAGTTGCTGGATATTGGTGGGAACTGGAACACGCTGTCGTACAAGT
Organism: Coregonus lavaretus; assembly: GCF_964263955.1. NCBI lineage: Eukaryota > Metazoa > Chordata > Actinopteri > Salmoniformes > Salmonidae > Coregonus > Coregonus lavaretus. The sequence goes on from NC_140027.1 coordinate 3,769,187, forward strand.
CGATCCAGAGCATCCCAAACATGCTCAATGGGTGACATGTCTGGTGAGTATGCAGACCATGGAAGAACTGGGACATTTTCAGCTTCCAGGAATTGCGTACAGATTTTTGCGACATGGGGCCATGCATTATCATGCTGAAACATGAGGTGATGGCGGCGGCTGAATGGCACGACAATGGGTTGCTCCCTCAAAACTTGAGACATCTGTGGTATTGTGTTGTGTGACAAAATTACACATTTTAGAGTGCCCATTCATTGTCCCCAGCACAAGGTGCACCTATGTATTAATCATGCAGTTTAATCAGCTTCTTTATATGCCACACCTGTCAGGTGGATGAATTATCTTGGCAATGGAGAAATGCTCACTAACAGAGATGTAAACAAATTTGTGCACAAAATTTGAGAGAAATATGCTTTTTGTGCGTATGGAACATTTCAGCTCATGAAACATGGGACCAACACTTAGCATGTTGCATTTATATTTTTGTTCAGTTTAGTTATTCCTGCCCAGGTCAAAATACTGTATTAGACGGGCAGATCTGGTTTGGACCAAAACAATATAGCTTAGGCCTATCAGCTTAGTTAGTTTGAGAAGAAGAGGACACATCTCATTACGTAATGTCTTGTTACTGAACATGAGCCGTCTTATTCATACAGATATGGCTAGCCATGTCACATGTCACTGTGAGAGAAACTAGCTACTGTATGATAAATAGACACGTTTCCTCTTTTCTGTGGAACTGAGACCACAATTACAACATGTCGGTAAGTATATTGACAAAGTCACAGGTACTTATCAAGGAAACTCAAACATTGTGAAAACCTATCACCCATTCCGACTTATAACAGTTTGAATGTAGACTTCCTTTTTTGACATATTGTTGTGTGGTATACACTTCTCCTTTCTCACTGAACCATAGACTAAGTTACACAGCCGGAAAGGACAACATCGAGCTTCAGCCAAGCTCATACTGTACTGTACACTAAAAACCCACAATGTTTAAGAGGCGAAACAGAGAGCCACTCTCTCTCTCTCTCTCTCTCTCTCTGTACAGCCGGTGGCTGGGTGCTGTCTCGGTTCACCCCTCCTCTGATTGTAATGGGATTAATTGAAAGCCGGGGCTGGCTGGTCAGAGAGAGAGAGGGGAGAGAGAGAGAGAGAGAGAGAGAGAGAGAGAGAGAGAGAGAGAGAGAGAGAGAGAGAGAGAGAGAGAGAGAGAGAGAGAGAGAGAGAGAGAGAGAGATGAGGGGAAGAGTGAATGGTGATAAATTATATTTCAGACCGAGGGAGATAGACTGTAGTCTACAGAGTCAGTGGAAGAAAGAGCAAAAGAAAAGTCTGAAAAAGACAGAGCGACAGAAAGAGAGCGAAGAGAGAAAGGGTCAAACACAGACACACACACAAAACTTACACGCACTCTCTGTCACTCACACACCCCACTGGAACAATGGACTTTGAGCTCTGGCGCTGAACTCAGCACCCCACCAACCCCCCAGATCCCCCAACACCTAACCTCCGCCCCAGATCCTTCTCTCTATCCTTCTACCCATCTTTCCCCTACCCCCGTTCCATAGCAAAGAGGCGCTGTCTCTTACCCTGTCCATTATATGGGGGGAGCCATGGTGGTCCCCCTGGCCCAACACTCCACCGGCCAAGCCCTCATCCGCCGAAGTCATCCAACTCGCCCCTCAAAGCAGGGGCTAAGTCCTCTGCCTTTCGTCTTACACACACAGGTGAAGCCAGGTCAGTACAGAAAGTGCCGGGGGTTTAGATAGTCCAAATGGCAGTCCTTTGAATCAGTGTAGTCCAAAAAAAGAGGGAGAGAAAAGGAGGAGAGGAGAGGGTGCTGGCTTAGCTCATCTGTGAGAGCGCGACTCACACACACTGCAACTACCTCACTCTCTCACACACATGCAGAGATGCAGCAACTCTCTCACACACTCATTTGGTTGTTCGCTCTCCGGCTGGCTTGCATTCACACAGAGGGAGCTCAGTTCTGGCAACAGTTGTTGAGATTAGGCCACTCCCCCCTCCTCCCCTCTCCCTGGGCTGTTGCCGGGCAACTGGCTTCAGCTGGGCCGGCCCTTAGAGAGAGAGACTCACATTGCTGCACACTCTCTCTTGGCCGCCGCCCCCTCAAGCAGCATTTGCATATTAAACCCTGCCTCTCTTCCATAGAACAGTGTGGCTTTGCTAGAGGGGGGAAGTGACATGCTATCTCCACTCATATAGTCTTATCCATTGACACGGCACATTTCTCTACAGGTTCAAAACCTGAAAAGCTGATGGAGTGGAGTGATAGAGTTCTTCTGTGTGGGTTTGAAGATTTGAGAGAGAGGGGAGGGGGAGAGCGAGATAAGGGAAGGGAAGAGAGTGTCAGGTGTCCCAATCAGGTGTATAAAACGTTTTCTGTATATTTGAGCTTCTGCGTGTGTATATGAGAGAGGGGGAGGGGGGCCTGTTGCCACAAGAAAAGGGCAACCAGTGAAGGACAAACACCATTGTAAATACAACCCATATTTATGTTGATTTATTTTCCCTTTTGTCCTTTAACTATTTGCACATCATTACAACACTGTACATAGCCATAATATTACATTTGAAATGTGTCCATTCCTTTGAAACTTGTGAGTGTACTGTTTACTGTTCATTTTTGATTGTTTATTTCACTTTTGTTTATTATCTATTTCACTTGCTTTGGCAATGTAAATATATGTTTCCCATGCCAATAAAGCCCTTTGAATTGAATTGAGCGAGAGGGAGAGATGAGGGGAAGAGTGAATGGTGATAAATTGTACTTCAGACCAAGGGAGATAGACTGTAGGCTACAGAGTGTCAGTGGAAGAAAGAGCAAAATAAACTTCTGAAAAAGACAGAGCGACAGAAAGAGAGCGAGAGAGAGAAAGGGTCAAACGCAGACACACACACAAAACTTACATGCACTCTGTCACTCACACACCCCACTGGAACAATGGACCTTGAGCTCTGGCGCTGAACTCTTCACCCCACCATCCCCCCAGATCCCCTAACCCCTAAGAGAGGGAAGGCTGAGGCTTCTCTCCTCCTTCCCTCCCTTCCTGATAGCCTGGCTGAGGCAGTGTTCGAGTCAACAACAGTGGATCCCAAAATGCAAGCACCACATCTCCCTCTCTTAACATTTACATTTACATTTACGTCATTTAGCAGACGCTCTTATCCAGAGCGACTTACAAATTGGTGCATTCACCTTATAGCCAGTGGGATAACCACTTTACAATGTGTTCATTTTTTATTTCTAGTTTTATTTCTGTGTTTATTTTTATTATTTTTCTTAAATATTTGTTTCTTATTTTATTTATTATTATTATTTTCTTTCTTTCTTTCTTTTTTATTTTTTTTGGGGGGGTAAGGGAGGGGTAGAAGGATTACTTTATCCTATCCCAGGTATTCCTTAAAGAGGTGGGGATTCAAATGTCTCCGGAAGGTGGTGAGTGACTCCGCTGTCCTGGCGTCGTGAGGGAGCTTGTTCCACCATTGGGGTGCCAGAGCAGCGAACAGTTTTGACTGGGCTGAGCGGGAACTATGCTTCCGCAGAGGAAGGGGAGCCAGCAGGCCAGAGGTGGATGAACGCAATGCCCTCGTTTGGGTGTAGGGACTGATCAGAGCCTGAAGGTACGGAGGTGCCGTTCCCCTCACAGCTCCATAGGCAAGCACCATGGTCTTGTAACAGATGCGAGCTTCAACTGGAAGCCAGTGGAGTGTGCGGAGGAGGGGGGTGACGTGAGAGAACTTGGGAAGGTTGAACACCAGACGGGCTGCGGCATTCTGGATGAGTTGTAGGGGTTTAATGGCACAGGCAGGGAGCCCAGCCAACAGCGAGTTGCAGTAATCCAGACGGGAGATGACAAGTGCCTGGATTAGGACCTGTGCCGCTTCCTGTGTAAGGCAGGGTCGTACTCTCCGAATGTTGTAGAGCATGCACCTACAGGATTGGGTCACCGCCTTGATGTTAGCGGAAAACGACAGGGTGTTGTCCAGGGTCACGCCAAGGCTCTTCGCACTCTGGGAGGAGGACACAACGGAGTTGTCAACCGTGATGGCGAGATCATGGAACAGGCAGTCCTTCCCCGGGAGGAAGAGCAGCTCCGTCTTGCCAAGGTTCAGCTTGAGGTGGTGATCCGTCATCCATACTGATATGTCTAACACCTCTCCCTCTCTCCTTTTCACCTCCCCAATTTCCCCTCTATCTCTCCACCCCCTCCTCCCCAGCTCCCCTCCCCCTTGTACTTCTTCTTCACCCCCCCCCCATCACCCTATTTCACCACCTCCCCCTCTCCCAGGGCCCAGCAGCTTAATGTTAAACCCACACAGTCTGAGCCGGCTGAGCCCAACTGTCTCACAACATAATAAGTTGACTTTGGCAGGAGCAGTAGAAGGGTAGAGTCAGGCTGTGTCCCAGGCTCTGGTCAAAAGTGGTGCACTATATAGGGAATAGGGTGCCATTTAGGACGCACACTCAGACTACAAGACAACTGCTCAAACTGCTAGACAGGATGGGGGGTGGATGGTGAGGGGAATACTATTGAGTCTGCGCAGTGCATCTTCAATTATCTTCCCCTGGATGGTGAAATTAATTATTAAAACCAATAATTTATTCTAGATTAGATAGATTTGTTTTATTTATTCACATGCACAGGGTAGTTGCAGTGTACAGTGAAATTCTTAAGCTCCAACAGTGCAGGTGTGAATGAAACAATAAATTATAATAATATTAATATATACAGTTGAAGTCGGAAGTTTAGCCAAATACATTTAAACTCTGTTTTTCACAATTCCTGACATTTAATCCTAGTAAAAATTCCCTGTTTTAGGTCAGTTAGGATCACCACTTTATTTTAAGAATGTGAAATGTCAGAATAATAGTAGAGAGAATGATTTATTTCAGCTTTTATTTCTTTCATCACATTCCCAGTGGGTCAGAAGTTTACGTACGCTCAATTAGTATTTGGTAGCGTTGCCTTTAAATTGTTTAACTTGTGTCAAACGTTTCGGGTAGCCTTCCACAAGCTTCCCACAATAAGTTGGGTGTATTTTGGCCCATTCCTCCTGACAGAGCTGGTGTAACTGAGTCAGGTCTGTAGGCCTCCTTGCTCGCACACGCTTTTTCAGTTCTGACCACATATTTTCTATAGGATTGAGGTCAGGGCTTTGTGATGGCCACTCCAATACCTTGACTTTATTGTCCTAAGCCATTTTGCCACAACTTTGGAAGTATGCTTGGGGTCATTGTCCATTTGGAAGACCCATTTGCGACCAAGCTTTAACTTCCTGACTGATGTCTTGAGATGTTGCTTCAATATATCCACATAATTTTCCTTCCTCATGATGCCATCTATTTTGTGAAGTGCACCAGTCCCTCCTGCAGCAAAGCACCCCCACAGCATGATGCTGCCACCCCCGTGCTTCACGGTTGGGATGGTGTTCTTCGGCTTGCAAGCTACCCCCTTTTTCCTCCAAACATAATGATGGTCATTATGGCCAAACAGTTCTATTTTTGTTTCATAAGACCAGAGGACATTTCTCCAAAAACTACGATCTTTGTGATCATGTGCATTTGCAAACCGTAGTCTGGCTTTTTTATGGTGATTTTGGAGCAGTGGCTTCTTCCTTGCTGAGCGGCCTTTCAGGTTATGTTGATATAGGACTTGTTTTACTGTGAATATAGATACTTTTGTACCTGTTTCCTCCAGCATCTTCACAAGGTCCTTTGCTGTTGTTCTGATGAACGTGGTACTTTCAGGCGTTTGGAAATTTCTCCCAAGGATGAACCAGACTTGTGGAGGTCTACAATTTTTTTCTGAGGTCTTGGCTGATTTTCTTTTGATTTTCCCATGATGTCAAGCAAAGAGGCACTGAGTTTGAAGGTAGGCCTTGAAATACATCCACATGTACACCTCCAATGGACTCAAACAATGTCAATTAGCATATCAGAAGCTTCTAAAGCTATGACATCATTTTCTGGAATTTTCCAAGCTGTTTAAAGGCACAGTCAACTTAGTGTATGTAAACTTCTGACTCACTGGAATTGTGATACAGTGAATTATAAGTGAAATAATCTGTCTGTAAACAATTGTTGGAAAAATGACTTGTGTCATGCACAAAGTAGATGTCCTAACCGACTTGTCAAAACTATAGTTTGTTAACAAGAAATTTGTGGAGTGGTTGAAAAACGAGTTTTAATGACTCCAACCTAAGTGTATGTAAACTTCCGACTTCAACTGTAACTGTTTACAACTGTGACAATGATAAATATAAATGTCCATTGGGGTGTGGGCAGGGTAGATGTCTGGGGTAGAAGCTATTGCCCAGTCTGTTAGTTTTAGCCATGATGCTCCTGTACTGCCCGTGTCTGAGGGATGGAAGCGGGGAGAACAGGCAGTGGTCAGGTGGCTGAGGTCACTGATGATCTTCTTGGCCTTCCTGCGACACCTGGTGTTGTAGGTGTCCTGGATGACAGGCTGTGTGCACCCAATGGTGCGTTCGGCTGAGCGTACCACCCTCTGCAGTGCCTTGCGGTCAGCATATGGAATTTGATTAATCAGCGTTATCATTTAGAGGTGCGGTACACTTCGTAGGACTCTTTTACCTATACAGCAACATCTCTGTTGCACCTGTGCAAACTACGCCATGTAAAACACCCTGTTCTTCCTTGCTCCAACCCATAGCATCTCACTGTGGTAGCACTAGCCCCTGTCTGTGATAATGTTGTTGTCACTATGGTGTCTTGTGCACCTACCTGCCTGTCATGCTGTTGTCATCACTGTGGTGTTAATGGAGGAAAGGAAAGGAAAGGGGGATACCTAGTCAGTTGCACAACTGAATGCATTCAACCGAAATGTGTCTTCCGGTTTTAACCCAACCCCTCTGAATCAGAGAGGTGGAGGGGGGCTGCCTTAATCGGCGTCCACATCATCGGCGCCCGGGCAGCAGTTGTTGTTTCTGTTATGTCTCAGTGATGTCCTAGTTTCTTCAAGAGGAGCTGTCTCCCATACAGGACAGCCGTAAACAAGGTACTCTCCTGTCAACCAACCGGATCCCCAGGGCTGTTCGCTCACAATACACCTTATCCCTCTGTACTGTGCCAACCTAGTTTCTTTGTGAAAACTTGCTCCAAACAATGGTGACCGTACCTGGTGTGCCAACCCAAACCCTCCAGCATTTCAGGGTGGAGAACACTTCTCTTCTCTCTGTCTCCTCCTCTATTTATTTATTTCCTCCCTCACCTCTTCCTCTCTCTCACCTTCTTTCTCTCTCTTCATTTCTCAGCTTACTCCATCTCTCTCACTCTCCCTCTACTTCTCAGCCTCTACCTCTCCCTTTCCTCCTGACATCTGCTTTGCTGCTCTCTTTGTCGTTATGACTCAGTCTGTCTCAGGGGGAAACTGACATATGTATCAGAACCTCCCCTCACAGACACTAGATCACCTAGTGCTTGACATGCATATATGGAGAGAGAGAGAGATTTATATAAGGAGGGTGGGAAGGAGGGATGAAGAAAGGGGTGAGAGAAGGAGGGAGAGAGAGGGTGATCCAGACCAGGGAACCCAAATGAAAGCTAATTGTGTGGAAAGGAATGCTCCCCTCCAGGACTCTCTCTCTCTCTCTCTCTCTCTCTCTCTTTCTACAGATCAACCAATTGGCCCACAGCTATTTGTTTATATGCAATTTGTTACAGGGCTGGCCTTCTCCTTTCACATTCTATTCATGTCTACCTGGGTGAGACTGGCATATTGTATTTCAGTTGGCGACATGTAGAGTAATGCTTTGAGGGTAATGCTTTCAGAACCAGCATTAATGTGATTTCTTAATGGTATTCACAGAGAGGAGAGTAGAGTGATTAAATGATTCTCCAGGGGAATGGAACTGTGTATCGGAGGAATGGTGAGGTGAAATACGAATCAAGAGGGAAGAATGAAGCGAGAGGAGATTTGTACTGCATTAAGCTGTGACTCCAATCTTTCTCGCACTTTCGTTGTCTGACACACACACACACATCACACACACACACACACACACATCACACACACACATCACACACACACACATCACACACACACACACACATCACACACACATCACACACACACACACATCACATCACACACACACACACACATCACACACACATCACACACACACACACATCACACACTCACATCACACATCACACACACACATCACACACACATCACACACACACATCACACACAAACACATCACACACACATCACACACACACACACATCACACACACACATCACACACACATCACACACACACACACATCACACACTCACATCACACACATCACACACACACACACATATACAGTACACACACACACACGCTACCGCTTCTCAAACACACACACTCACTCCTTCTCTCTGACACACACAAACACACACTCCTCCCAAACAAAAATAAATAAGCCAAACAAATAGTGGCTGTTGCAGAGTTCAGTTGAATCAGCTCCGTGGGGACTTGAGAGGCTGTCAACATTCACAATGCAGCAGCAAGACAGAGGAGGGAAAGGGAGAGAGAGAGAGGGTGAGAGTGTGTGTGTGTGTGTGTGTGTGCGAGAGAGAGAGAGAGAGAGAGAGAGAGAGAGAGAGAGAGAGAGAGAGAGAGAGAGAGGAATAAAGCGAGACAGGAAGAGAGAGAGAGAGAGAGAGAGAGAGAGAGTGAGAGAGGAATACAGAGAGAGAGAGAGAGAGAGAGATAGGGAGAGAGAGAGAGGGAGAGAGGAATACAGAGAGAGAGAGAGAGAGAGAGAGAGAGAGAGAGAGAGAGAGGCCCCATAGAATGAGAGAGAATGAGAGAAGGAGTAGGCTCTTAAGTGGAAGAAAAGACAGGGATACAGTGAGGGGTACCAGGCACCGAGTAGCTGTTGTGGAGTGTCTGACGTGAATGCCAACAACGGTGCCACTCTCCTACTGCCAAGACGCAGGATTGGGAGAATTCAACCACAACCACGGGCACACACATGCACACACATACACACACGTTTCTACTCTACCAAGGTGGGCAAACCATTTTCCTTTAGACCTACTCTACTTCATATGCAGGGGCATGCAGTACTGCACACAAAACCAATATATTTACCCAAGTGGACTTTAAAAACAAATTGTGACCAAATGTGTATTTGTTTTGTTATTTTTTGTTGGGGGGGTTACAGGTACATTATCCATTTCAAATTATACGTTTATAAAATCTGTACCCGTTAGTGCTGAGCGATTTGTACTTTTTGAGGTCGGTTCGGTTTCAGTTCAATAATAAAAAATAAAAAAACAGTTTTCAATTTGTTTTCACCATTAAATGCATTATGAAATAATGATATTAAAATGATTTTAGAGCTTTATAATGGAAATTCTAAAGCCCAAAATAGTTGACATTCAATTGCCAAAACATACAAAATATTCCATTGTTTCTGTCAGGTCCACATTGGGTAGACATCAATAGAAATATAGAAAATGACTATGAAATAATACAATATTTCAGTTGTGTATATTATTTTGTTTTTATTTGATTACTTTATTATTTTTCATTCCTTAAAAATCATAATCTCATCTCTGCTCAGGCAGTAGCAGCCAAACAGCCAGACAACATTCTCTGTGCTGCCCATACTGTCATCCTATTTAGCTAAGCTAGCCTGCCTAAAGCATGCTGCAGAGCTGTCTGATTAAATCATTTTACTAGTTCTTCAAAGTAGATAAGGCATACTTTCATGAACTGTCTCTATCCATCTCTCTCTTCATTGTGTTGTGCACTTTCCTCTCTCATGCGGTCTATGCGGTCTGTGTGTATCTAACCTAACGTAGCAGGCATAAAAGTGTATCCATCTGTCCGAGCCGGAAAGAACAGGCGCAATGGATTATGGTCATTGTAGTTAATTAGTAATTGAACTGTAATTGAACCGACATCGGTTATTAGTTGTTTAATAACCTGAAAAAATACGAAATGTTGGTTAATCGCTCAGCACTAGTACCCGTAGGCGGCCATTCAAAATAAAAATAAACTGTAAGAAATACATAGAGTTTAATAATAAATTCAGTATAAACAGAAAAATAAAACAGAAAATAAGTGGGCCTCCACCCCCAACCTCCCATCTCATCCCATTCCCCCAACCCCACCCAGCCAACATGTCTCCATTCCAGATTCTCACTGACCACCGGAATTTGGAGCACATACGGGCAGCGACACGGATGAACTCTCGTCAAGCCAGGTGGGCCCAATTTCTTACTCGCTTTCAGTTTATTCTGTCCCACCGCCCAGGATCCCAGAATGTAAAAGCTGACGCATTCTCCAGGATGCACCATACTGGAGAAAGGAAGGATCTGGGGGGTCCTATCCTGCCTCCGTCTCTCATCAGGCACCTGTCGTTTGGGATGTGGACGAAGACATCCGTCTGGCAGCTCAGGAGGACCCAGCGCCTGCCAACCTTCCTCTGGGGCGCGTGTATGTACCCACCAGGGTCCGTGACCGCCTGCTGATCTGGGCGCACACCACCCTTACGGCAGGGCACTCCGGTATTACGCACACCCTACATTCTCTCTCACAAAAATACTGGTGGCCCACCTTGGCTACTGATGTCTCCCGCTATATCAACTCCTGTTCCGTATGTGCCCAAACGAAGACACCTCGGAGCGCCCCGGCAGGAAAACTAGTTCCTCTCCCAGTGCCTCAGCAACCTTGGTCACACCTGTCCATAGACTTTGTCACCGACCTCCCACGGTCTGACGGCTTCACCGCAATCCTGGTGGTCATAGATTGGTTCTCCATATCATGCCATTTTTTGCCACTAACTGGTCTTCCTTCTGCTCTCCAGGTTGCTGAGGTCCTGTTCCAACAGGTCTTCCGGCATTATGGACTTCCGGAGGACATTGTCTCAGACCATGGCCTCACTTCCGGGTATAGGCCTCAGTCGAATGGGCAGGTGGAGCGCATGAACTAGGAGTTCGGAGGTTTCTTCGTTGCCACTGTCAGGACCGGCAGGGTGAGTGGGTGAGGTTTCTTCCCTGGGCAGAATATGCCCAGAACTCCCTCGGTCACTCCTCCACGGGGCTCACTCCCTTCCAGTGCGTCCTGGGGTACCAGCCGGCCCTGGCCCTTTGGACACCCAACCAGACCGATGCGCCCGCTGTCGACGAGTGGTTCCGCAGGGCCGGACAGGTCTGGGACGCCGCCCATGTCCATCTCCAGAGGGCCATTCGTCGGCAGAAGGACCAAGCCGACCGCCATCGCAGTGAGGCCCCCGTATTCCAGCCTGGTGATCGTGTCTGGCTGTCCACTAAAAACCTCCCTCTCCGCCTGCCCTGCAAGAAACTGAGCCCCCAGTTTGTGGGGCCGTTTAAGATCCTCCGGCGGATAAATCAGGTATCGTACCAGCTGCTCCTTCCCCCTCACTACCGTGTCTCACCCACTTTTCATGTGTCTCTCCTCAGGCCGGTGGTTCCTCGTCCTCATTGTTGATTCCTGCGTCTGCGTCCTGCCTCTTCGTATCCTCAGTACTCGTCACAAACTTATTAAGAAGACAGACACCATACGTCCCTCTCACTTTGAGAAATGTCTCATACATTTCTTTAGGATCTAACAGAAGATGCATCCCAAATGGCACCCTAGGCCCTAGATAGTGCTCTACTTTTGACCACTACTAGTGCACTACATATAGAATACGGTGCCATTTGGGATGCAGCGAGAGAAATAGGCTGCTATAGATGTTAAAGCAGGGTATATATTTTTCGGTGTTGCTTGTCTGCAACGTTATCAGCATTTTGAAGCCACCATCTGCTACAGTACATGGAGAGAATTAGCAAACACCTACTGCACCACTTTACACAGAGACAAAATGACAACGTAGGCAGAGAAAGAGAGAGGGGAGAGAGAAATAGGATAAAGAGAGACCGGGAGAGAGAGAGGGGGGAGGGAGAAATAGGATAAAGAGAGACAGAGAGAGGGGGGGGGGGAGAGAAATAGGATAAAGAGAGACAGAGAGAGAGGGGGGAGGGAGAAATAGGATAAAGAGAGACAGAGAGAGAGAGGGAGGGAGAAATAGGATAAAGAGAGACAGAGAGAGCAGGTGAGAGAGAGAGGGGGGAGGGAGAAATATGATAAAGAGAGACAGAGAGAGCAGGAGAGAGAGAGAGGGGGGAGGGAGAAATAGGATAAAGAGAGACAGAGAGAGAGGGGGGAGGGAGAAATAGGATAAAGAGAGACAGAGAGAGCAGGAGAGAGAGAGAGGGGGGAGGGAGAAATAGGATAAAGAGAGACAGGGAGAGCAGGAGAGAGAGAGAGGGGGGAGGGAGAAATAGGATAAAGAGAGACAGAGAGAGAGGGAGAGAGGGAGGGAGAAATAGGATAGCAGAATTCTGCAAAAACATCCTCTGTGTACAACGTAAAACACCAAATAATGCATGCAGAGCAGAATTAGGCCAATACCCGCTAATTATCAAAATCCAGAAAAGAGCCGTTAAATTCTATAACCACTTAAAAGGAAGCGATTCCCAAACCTTCCATAACGAAGCCATCACCTACAGAGAGATGAACTTGGAGAAGAGTCCCCTAAGTAAGCTTGTCCTGGGGCTCTGTTCACAAACACAAACAGACCCCACAGAGCCACAGGACAACAACACAACTAGACCCAACCAAATCATGAGAAAACAAAAAGAGAATTACTTGACACATTGGAAAGAACAAACAAAAAAACTGAGCAAACTAGAATGCTATTTGGCCCTAAACAGAGAGTACACAGTGGCAGAATACCTGACCACTGTGACTGACCCAAACTTAAGGAAAGCTTTGACAATGTACAGGCTCAGTGAGCATAGCCTTGCTATTGAGAAAGGCCGCCGTAGGCAGACCTGGCTCTCAAGAGAAGACAGGCTATGTGCACACTGCCCACAAAATGAGGTGGAAACTGAGCTGCACTTCCTAACCTCCTGCCAAATGTATGACCATATTAGAGACACATATTTCCCTCAGATTACAGCGATCCACAAAGAATTCGAAAACAAACCCAATTTTGATAAACTCCCTTATCTACTGGGTGAAAAACCACAGTGTGCCATCACAGCTGCAAGATTTGTGACCTGTTGCCACAAGAAAAGGGCAACCAGTGAAGAACAAACACCATTGTAAATACAACCCATATTTATGTTTATTTATTTTCCCATTTGTACTTTAACTATTTGCACATTGTTACAACACTGTATATATACATAATATGACATTTGAAATGTCTTTATTCTTTTGAAACTTCTGAGTGTAATGTTTACTGTTAATATTTATTGTTTATTTCACTTTTGTTTACTATCTACTTCACTTGCTTTGGCAATGTTAACACACGTTTCCCATGCCAATAAAGCCCTTAAATTGAATTGAGAGAGAGAGCAGGAGAGAGAGAGGGGGGGAGGGAGAAATAGGATAAAGAGAGACAGGGAGAGAGAGAGCAAGAGAGAGAGAGAGGGGTGAGGGAGAAATAGGATAAAGAGAGACAGAGAGAGCAGGAGAGAGAGAGAGGGGGGAGGGAGAAATAGGATAAAGAGAGACAGGGAGAGCAGGAGAGAGAGAGAGGGGGGAGGGAGAAATAGGATAAAGAGAGACAGAGAGAGAGGGAGAGAGGGAGGGAGAAATAGGATAGCAGAATTCTGCAAAAACATCCTCTGTGTACAACGTAAAACACCAAATAATGCATGCAGAGCAGAATTAGGCCAATACCCGCTAATTATCAAAATCCAGAAAAGAGCCGTTAAATTCTATAACCACTTAAAAGGAAGCGATTCCCAAACCTTCCATAACGAAGCCATCACCTACAGAGAGATGAACTTGGAGAAGAGTCCCCTAAGTAAGCTTGTCCTGGGGCTCTGTTCACAAACACAAACAGACCCCACAGAGCCACAGGACAACAACACAACTAGACCCAACCAAATCATGAGAAAACAAAAAGAGAATTACTTGACACATTGGAAAGAACAAACAAAAAAACTGAGCAAACTAGAATGCTATTTGGCCCTAAACAGAGAGTACACAGTGGCAGAATACCTGACCACTGTGACTGACCCAAACTTAAGGAAAGCTTTGACTATGTACAGGCTCAGTGAGCATAGCCTTGCTATTGAGAAAGGCCGCCGTAGGCAGACCTGGCTCTCAAGAGAAGACAGGCTATGTGCACTCTGCCCACAAAATGAGGTGGAAACTGAGCTGCACTTCCTAACCTCCTGCCAAATGTATGACCATATTAGAGACACATATTTCCCTCAGATTACAGCGATCCACAAAGAATTCGAAAACAAACCCAATTTTGATAAACTCCCTTATCTACTGGGTGAAAAACCACAGTGTGCCATCACAGCTGCAAGATTTGTGACCTGTTGCCACAAGAAAAGGGCAACCAGTGAAGAACAAACACCATTGTAAATACAACCCATATTTATGTTTATTTATTTTCCCATTTGTACTTTAACTATTTGCACATTGTTACAACACTGTATATATACATAATATGACATTTGAAATGTCTTTATTCTTTTGAAACTTCTGAGTGTAATGTTTACTGTTAATATTTATTGTTTATTTCACTTTTGTTTACTATCTACTTCACTTGCTTTGGCAATGTTAACACACGTTTCCCATGCCAATAAAGCCCTTAAATTGAATTGAGAGAGAGAGCAGGAGAGAGAGAGGGGGGGAGGGAGAAATAGGATAAAGAGAGACTGGGAGAGAGAGAGCAAGAGAGAGAGAGAGGGGTGAGGGAGAAATAGGATAAAGAGAGACAGGGAGAGAGAGCAGGAGAGATAATAAGGAGAAAGAGAGAGACAGAGACACAATTGAAATTCCTCTATTGTGTGTGACCGACTGACTTGATATTTACCTATACATTTGCACTCTTTCTCCAAATTGCTATAGTTTGGTCTAAAATGTATATTGCATGACCAGACTGCATACCTCCTCGCTCTCCCAAGGTAAGTGGCGTTTCAGAGCAGTTAAGTGCCTCTCGTTTTCAAGGCAGGCAGAATCAAGCCTCCACACAGTCGTATTTGCCCTGTCTATCTCTCTACACTCAGAGGGAATTATCTGCACACTATGGTGGAATGAAATGGAGAGATCACACACACACACACACGGACGCACGCACAGTCGCACACACACACACTAGCGATCAGATCCCGTTGCTGCCGCTCGCCATGAAAAATTCAGGTGTTCTCTACCCACAACAGAATGAAACCACACACACACATAGCCCTCCTTATAACATACAACTGCAATAGCTGCAGCGTCTATACAACCGGAGCTTGAAGACATGGTTGGCTGCAAAAACCAGGATCTTGGCGCAAAATCAAAGCTATGGTAAAATCACTATTAACTACTATACCACTGTGACTCTATAGGTGATATATAGCCTAGGCTAGAAAACAGCGCTCCTCTCTAGCTCTAACAGGATAAGTTACCCAGTCCCATTCTGTCTGTGTGACTGATATCAGCATAACACCAGCGTCCCAGTACACAGCTGTGTTATGGTGAAACCAGGCCACTGGGTTAGTGGAGCCCTCAGGGCACTATTAAAATAGTTATGTGGAGGTATTGATAACCACTACACATACTTCTGCCATTGTTGGAAAGGTTAAGACCTCTTTATTACAGTATATAATGTAGAACAAACACAAGCAAAAAAAACAAAAAAAACACTGTCTACTGTCTGACCCTGTACTCCAGTCCACAGTATGTTTCAATGGGGTGTAGGAGATTGGCCATAATAGTGCAAGGCCAAGGGGACAAACATTCACTTACCCTTGACTTGCTTTGATCTAGTCGTGAGACAATATAGTGGTTGGTATGAGGGCTCACCGCCCATCCCACCCTGCAAGAGCTGACACACACACACAAACACACACATACATGCCCTAATACACACATCCCTCACCCCCATACATCCTTCACCCCCACACATTGGCACTGGGCAGTCAAAGTCACATCAGTCTCTGCCACCAAGACAGAAGTTATTTTTGGGATCTGTCTTTACATGGCCGTTGGGTCCAGTGGTGCTGACCTTGCTGCCAGTGAGTGACAGTGGATCATAGCCTGGTAATCTATCATGCTGTTAATGGGCCACAGGGACCAGGGGTGAAGGGGAATCAATGGGAGGAATAAAGAGCTGGAAGGGGGCGAGGTGAACGTGTGTATAGGGAGGGGGACGGGTTGAGGGGGTTGTGTGTGTGTGTGTGTGTGTGCGTGTGTGTGTTTGTGATCACTCAGAGTAGGTATGCGTATTGGTCCGGGTCCTGTGTGGCTCAGTTGGTAGAGCATGGCGCTTGCAACGCCAGGGTTGTGGGTTTGATTCCCAAGGGGGACCAGTACGAACAAATAAGAAAATGTATGCACTCACTACTGTAAGTCGCTCTGGATAAGAACGTATGCTAAATGGCTAAAATGTCAAATGTATGAGAGAGAGAAATCTAAATGAAAAGATAGAGAGTAGAGACATAAGGGTTTTGTATTTGTACTGCTTGTGAAACTACTAGACATGTATGAGGACAGGTTGCACATCACTGCTGAAGGGGAAGTGTTGGAAAGGATGTTGAAGACTAGATAGATCACTGTTTCTGTCCAAAATGGCACCCTATTCCCTATATATTACACTACTTTCAGTGCACTTTATAGGGGATAGGGTGCCATTTCAGACAACAATCAGTAGCCCTGAGTAAGACCAGTGTGAACTGAACTGAGACCAGCAGAACCAAACACACGATACGCATCACACCATGGCTGTCAATTACCCTGACAAACAGACAGACCGACAGCTAGGAAGCAACCACAAATTATATGAGCACACACACATATATACACACATGCAAACGCACAGCTAACCCAAACGCACGCACGCACACACACACACACACACACACTGTGTTGTGTTTTCTCTACTTCCCTTTAGTAAATACAACCCAGTAGCTGGAAGTGTCGACTGAGGCTCCAGTGACCCGCTCAGAGAGACACCTGTATGTTGACACAAATATTTGAGGAAGTCACTGAACTATAACTATTCAACAGAATCTGTATGATTTGAAGCTGGTTCTGAATTCGGGTAAAATAAAATGCATGGTATTTTCAAATGCAAGGCATGTTACTAATCATGTCATTGCTACATTGGATGGACATACTATAGAGCAAGTCAAAGTGTACAAATATTTGGGAGTGTGGGTGGATTACAAGATGAGCTTCACTGTTCATGTGGAGAACTTGATAAGGAAGCTCAAGCTGAGAATAGGTTTTTATTACCGGCATAAAGCTTGTTTTTCTCTGGAGGCCAGGAAGGAGCTGGTACAATGTACTGTATCAGTGAAAAGTTTGGACACACCTACTCATTCAAGGGTTTTTCTTAATTTTTACTATTTTCTATATTGTAGAATAATAGTGAAGACATCAAAACTATGAAATAACACATATGGAATCATGTAGTAACCATAAAAGTGTTAAACAAATCAAAATATATTATATATTTGAGATTCTTCAAAGATGTGTCTGTTACTTGAACTCTTTGAAGCATTTATTTGGGCTGCAATTTCTGAGGCTGGTAACTCTAATGAACTTATTGTCACGATCGTCGAACACAGTGGACCAATGCGCAGCGTGGAATGAGAACATACTTTATTCTATTACACCACACGAAACAAAACAAAACGATACGTGAAGTCCTAGGTAACAGACACAAACCATACACGGAACAAGATCCCACAAACACTGTGGCAAAACAGGCTGCCTAAGTATGGTTCCCAATCAGAGACAACAAGCAACAGCTGACACTCGTTGCCTCTGATTGAGAACCACCCCGGCCAACACAGAAACACATGAGCTAGATAACGAACCTAGAACACAAATACATAGAAACTACACACCCTGGCTCAACATAACAGAGTCCCAGAGCCAGGGCGTGACAGTACCCCCCCCCAAAGGCGCGGACTGCGACCGCGCCAAACATAAACCGAACAGGGGAGGGCCGGGTGGGCATTCCTCCTCGGAGGCGGTTCCGGCTCCGGGCTTGACCACCACCCTCCGTAGCGCCCCTGATCCGGTCTGGCCCCGCTGGCTGGAGCTGGACTGGACATCGGTGGAGCGGATTGCTTAGGCTCCGATGTGGAGCAGCTGACCGGTACCTGACCAGGCACCGGTGACCCAGGCACGGGCTGTGCCGGACTGATGACGCGCACCACAGGCTTGGTGCGGGGAGCAGGGACGGGCCGGACCGGGCTGACGACGCACACCACAGGCTTGGTGCGGGAAGCAGGGACGAGCCGAACCGGGCTGACGAAGCGCACTACAGGCTTGGTGCGGGGAGCAGGAACAGGCCGGGCCGGGCTGGCGACGCGCACCATTGGCTTGGTGCGGGGAGCAGGAACAGGCCGGGCCGGGCTGGCGACGCGCACCATTGGCTTGGTGCGGGGAGCAGGAACAGGCCGGACCGGGCTGGCGACGCGCATCACAGGCTTGGTGCGAGGGACAGGAACAGGCCGGACCGCACTGGGAACACACACCACTGGCCTTACCCGGGGATCAGGAACGGGCCGGACCGGACTGGCAACACACCTCAGTACCTCTCGCCGTGCCTCTACATTTTCCTTCCCTCTACTCGCCAATGGCTCCCGTAACCCGGTGGCCTTCTCTCCTCGTCCACTAACTCGCCCCTTATCTGCCTCCAGCAGTCCCGTCGTCCACGGTGTGAGCCCCCCCCCTAAAAATGTATTGGGTTCGTCTCTCCCCCGTGGCTATGGCCTCCATGGCTCTCGCCAGACTCTCCAGCCTCTGCTCCCAAGTCCAACCTCTCTCCTCCTCACGCGGCTTGACCCAGTCGAGGTTGATATCCATTAGAGTCCTCTCTGGCGTTGGCTCCTGGACACGCTGCTTGACCCAGTCGAGGTGGATATCCGCTAGATTCACCTCTGCCGTTGGCTCCTGGACACGCTGCTTGGTCCAGTTATGGTGGGATCTTCTGTCACGATCGTCGAACACAGTGGACCAATGCGCAGCGTGGAATGAGAACATACTTTATTCTATTACACCACACGAAACAAAACAACAAAACGATACGTGAAGTCCTAGGTAACAGACACAAACCATACACGGAACAAGATCCCACAAACCATGTGGCAAAACAGGCTGCCTAAGTATGGTTCCCAATCAGAGACAACAAGCAACAGCTGACACTCGTTGCCTCTGATTGAGAACCACCCCGGCCAACACAGAAACACATGAGCTAGATAACGAACCTAGAACACAAATACATAGAAACTACACACCCTGGCTCAACATAACAGAGTCCCAGAGCCAGGGCGTGACACTTATCCTCTGCAGCAGAGGTAACTCTGGGTATTCCTTTCCTGTGGCAGTCCTCATGAGAGCCAGTTTCATCATATAGTGCTTGATGGTTTTTGCGATTGCACTTGAAGAAACGTTCAAAGTTCTTGAAATTTTCCAGATTGACTGACCTTCATGTCTTGAAGTAATGATGGACTGTTGTTTCTCTTTGCTTATTTGAGCTGTTCTTGCCATAATATGGACTTGGTCTTTTACCAAATAGGGCTATCTTCTGTATACCACCCCTACATTGTCACAACACAACTGATTGGCTCAAACGCATTAAGAAGGAAAGAAACTCCACAAATTAACTTTTAACAAGGCACACCTGTTAATTGAAATGCATTCTAGGTGACTACCTCATGAAGCTGGTTGAGAGAATGCCAAGAGTGTGAAAAGCTGTATATTTTGATTTGTTTAACACTTTTTTGATGTCTTCACTATTATTCTACAATGTAGAAAATA
Source organism: Coregonus lavaretus (assembly GCF_964263955.1). Taxonomy (NCBI): domain Eukaryota; kingdom Metazoa; phylum Chordata; class Actinopteri; order Salmoniformes; family Salmonidae; genus Coregonus; species Coregonus lavaretus. The sequence goes on from NC_140027.1 coordinate 3,789,035, forward strand.
GTAAAAATAAAGAAAAACCCTTGAAGGTAGGTGTGTCCAAACTTTTTACTGGTACTGTACATTACTGGTGGCTTTAGATTTGAGTGATGTTATATATATGCAGGCCTCAACCACAACCCTGAGAGCACTTGATTCAGTATATCATGCGGCCCTCAGGTTCATTACCAATCAAAAACGTCTAACACATCATTGTGATCTCTACAGCGCCGTTGGCTGGTCGTCATTGACCTTACATAGGCTTAAACACTTGGTCGATGTAAATATCATAGAAGAGTGTAATTGTCTTTAGGACAGCAATTTTTTAGTTATGACATTTGTGTTTCTTTACGTATTATGTAATTGTTGTACTGTATGTGTGTCTATAGTGTTGTTCAATGTTTTGTTAGTGTAATGTAAGTTGTTTTGTCTGAGAATTTGTTCCCCCTGCTGCTGTTTGACCAGGTCTCTCTTGAAAAATAGATTTTATCTCAATGAGAAAAACCTGTATAAATAAAGGTTTAAAAAAATTTACAAAAATAAATAAGAAGAAACCACACAGACCAAAGGAGCAATATGTCTGTCATAACACCATCTGACCTTCCTCAATTTCAAGTATGTTGTGTTAAGACCACTGTATATTGTGACTACAGTTCTGGCTGTGGCACAGTGTTGAGGAGAAAACTGTGTGCTGAAATAGTCTGCCAGATATAATGGAACTTAAGCTTAAGCTCTACAGAATAAACTTCCTCTATTGCTGCAAGGAATGATGATACCAAATGGATCATGTATTCAATACATCATTGTACTGGTAAAGGCTATCTTTTCCAAACCTATAACATGTATATTCTGTTATTCCGATGTGACTAAATTGTGGCTCAAAGGAGGAACACAATGTGGATGTGAGAAAGAGAAGCACTGTGTGAGTTTTAGAGTAAGTGTGTGAGACAGGACGTGTGTTCGTTGGTCTGACCATTGCACAAGTGGGAGAATGTGAAGTTTGCTGTATGTCAGAAAGGTTTACAGTGAGTGAGTGTGTGTGTGTGTGTGTGTGTGTGTGTGTGTGTGTGTGTGTGTGTGTGTGTGTGAGCGGAGGGAGGCAGCGGGCCAGAACTGAGCTCCTGTGACAGCTCCTCTATTCAGCCCCCACATCACAGGAAAATCAGCGACCTAATTAAACAAGCGGAGGGAGAGGGAGAGAAAGACAGTGAGAAAGGATGGGACAGACAGGGTATGGAGAGACGGAGAGAGAGAAAGGGGTTGGAAGACAACAGAAAAAAGGGCAGTAAAATAAAGGAGTGAGCAAATCAATGAGTAGATGACAAAGAGAAAAACATGCAAGTGTAGTTAAAGAAGCTACAGTGTGAAAGATAACAACAGATTAGATAGACAGAAACGAGGGAAGGAGGGAGGCTATTGGAAAAAGGGGTAGGGATGAACATAGGGAGTTAAAACCTTGGCCTTGGGCTATATCAGATGTGCTGGCTCAGATTTGGGGAGAGGTAGAGAGAGGGGCAAGAATGCTGCCGCTAGCACTTTATCCCTTATAGACTTATAACATAGCAGGGCAAAGGCATACACAGACCTCCACTGCTGTACTAAGGAGATAAAAGAGACAGAGAGACAGAGGGGGAGAGATGGAGGGAGAGAGAGAGAGAGAAGAGAGAGAGAGAGAGAGAGAGAGAGAGAGAGAGAGAGAGAGAGAGAGAGAGAGAGAAGTGATAGAGGGAGAAAGAGAGAGAGTGATATAGATAGTGAGAGATGGAGAGAGAGAGAGGGAGAGAGAGAGAGAGAGAGAGAGAGAGAGAGAGAGAGAGAGAGAGAGAGAGAGAGAGAGAGAAAGCGAGAGAGAGAGGGAGAAAGAGAGAGAGTGAGAGAGAGGAGAGTGAGAGAGGAGAGAGAAGTCTGGATAACCATTCACTCAAGCTATAGGCATGACAAGTATAGCCATTCTAGATGAGTGGACTCAGCATGCTGCTACAGTGAGGATTAATGACAGAATGAATCCTATCAGTCACACCCTCTTTAGGATCAGCTCTTCATAACCTGGGTCTAGTCTCGACCATTGTGAGCGGTAGAGACTTAACACCCTTTATGCTTAGGTGAACAGAATCAGCCAAATTAGTGGTTAATATTACAGTTCAGCAATGTGTGTGTGTGTGTGTGTGTGTGTGTGTGTGTGTGTGTGTGTGTGTGTGTGTGTGTTCGTGTGCATGTGTGTGTGTGCATGCATCTGTGTCTAAGCATTTTGTCCTTTTGCTGACCACCTATCTCACAGTCTTACATTCAACCCAGGACAGTCTGTGAAGTGCCTTTAGCTGTGCTAGAGTTCAAGTGTACTAGGATCCATAGGGAACTGAGAGAGAATACAGTGGAAGTCTGCCAAGTAAACACACACACAACGACTTTTCATTCCTCTGGTTCTACACAGTAGCTTTTCCATCCATCCCTTGGCCGTGTGTGTGTGTGTGTGTGTGTGTGTGTGTGTGTGTGTGTGTGTGTGTGTGTGTGTGTGTGAGAGAGAGAGAGAGAGAGAGAGAAAGTTGGCAGCAGTCCCAATCAGGACCCACATTCTCTCCATCTGGCCAAACAGCAGAACGAATAGAGAGATACACTTCCTATAGAACACCACTAAACAAGAACAGCATGGAGGTGTGTGTGTGTGTGTGTGTCTGTTGTTCACTATATTTGCCATGGGTAGTAGTTGGGTGAGAGAGGTTGCATTGGTGAATAAATTAAAAGGAGAGTTTGGAACGGTGACGATGCTTTGGCATGTGGCAGTGTGTGTGTATATGCGGTGCACGCGAGTGTGTGTGTGTACAGTACGTGTGTGTGCGGTGCGTGTCAGAGAGACTCCAGGCTTCAGAGTATCTGCCCAGATGCTCGTGGCAGGGGGTGACCTCAGCTCTGCCAGTCAGACAGCCTGGCCCTGTGGCACAAACACACAAACATACACACACACACACATATATGCTAGTGAAGGGCACACAAACTTCCAAAACACACATGCACTAGCATGCCAAAGTCGTACTGACTAGAGGGCATTTAAACTTCCAGAACAGCTACTGAAATAGGAGCTACACATGGTATGTGGACACCTGCTCATCAAACATCTCATTCCAAAATCATAGGCATTAATATGGAGTTAGTCCCCCATTTGCTGCTAGATATTGGAACATTGCTGCGGGGAATTGCTTCCATTCAGCCACGAGTATTAGTGAGGTCGGGCACTGATGTTGGTTGATTAGGCCTTGCTCGCAATCGGTGTTCCAATTCATCCCACAGGTGCTGGATGGGGTTGAGGTCAGGGCTCTGTGCAGACCAGTCAATTTCTTCCACACCGATCTCGACAAACCATTTCTGTATGGACCTCGCTTTGTGCATGGGGGCCTGAATTTCCCTTCACTGGAACTAAGGGGCCTGAAAAACAGCCCCAGACCATTATTCCTCCTTCACCAAACTGCACAGTTGGCACTATGCATTCGGGCAGATAGCATTCTCCTGGCATCCGCCAAACCCAGATTCGTCCGTCGGACTGCCAGATGGTGAAGCGTGATTCATCACTCCAGAGAACACGTTTCCATTGCTCCAGAGTCCACCACTCCAGACGATGCTTGGCATTGTGCATGGTGATCCTAGGCTTGTGTGCGTCTGCTCGGCAATGGAAACCCATTTCATGAAGCTCCCAATAAACAGTTATTGTGCTGACATTGCTTCCAGAGGCAGTTTGGAACTCGGTAGTGAGTGTTGCAACCGAGGAAAGGAAAGGAAAGGAAAGGGGGATACCTAGTCAGTGGTTTTTACGCGCTTCAGCACTTGGCGGTCCTGTTCTGTGAGCTTGTGTGGCCTACCACTTAGCGTCTGAGCCATTGCTGCTCCTAGACCAGGGGTGTCAAACTCATTTTAGCTCAGGGGCCACATGGAGGAAAATCTATTCCCAAGTGGGCCGGACCGGAAAAATCATGGTATATATAACTTAAAAACAACAACTTCAGATTGTTTTCTTTGTTTTAATACGATCAACATACAACATAAAGCTGGAGCCTGAGGACAGTGTGTCCAAAATAGTACAAGCACAACATCACTATTAATCATAAAACACGTCAAGTTTATTTGAAAATTCTAAAGAAAAAGAACACACAAACACACAATGCCTCAGTGATTAACAGAACTGTTTCACAGATCACAGAACTATATCAGGGTGTCATTTCTCAGGCAGAAATGTAGATAAAAATAATGAAATCCTGTTCCCCAAACAAGTGCAAGAACCACAGAGTCAAGAATAGGTTAAATATACAAATAAAATAAAATCAATTAAAAACAATAGCACATCAACATAAAAAACATATAAACATAAATCTGAAAGCGTTGTTCAAACTCCCGTAACAGTCCAGTTATTTTATCTTTGAACCGCTTCATGTCTGCCACATGTTGGGTCGCGCACACATTTTTCAGACAGGGGAAGTGAGCTGCATCACCACCGGCAAGTTGCGTCTCCCACAATGACAGCTTCAACTTGAAAGAACGTATGCTGTCATAATACTGCGTGACAACTTTGTTGCGCCCTTGCAGCTGTTTGTTCAAGTTATTCAGGTGCTCTGTAACATCCACCATAAATGCAAGGTCCGGCATCCATTCTGCGGAATGAAATTCTAACACTGGTTTGCCCTTTTCTTCCATGAACTGTTCAATTTCTTCTCGTAAATCAAAGAAACGCCTCAGCACAGCACCTCGGCTTAACCATCTTACCTCAGTGTGGTATGGCAGGCCATAGATGTGGTCTTTCTCTCTGAGAAGGCTGTCAAACTGACGGTGATTCAGGCTTCTGGATCGGATGAAATTAAATAAATAATAAATAATAATATGCCATTTTAGCAGACGCTTTTATCCAAAGCGACTTACAGTCATGCGTGCATACATTTTTGTGTATGGGTGGTCCCGGGGATCGAACCCACTACCTTGGCGTTACAAGCGCCGTGCTCTACCAGTTGAGCTACAGAGGACTACAGTGGATGACCACCTTCATGACGTTATCCATCTTTAATGACTTGCAACACAAAGCCTCCTGGTGCAAAATACAGTGAAAAGTCAAAAAATCACGTCCTCCATTTGCAGATTGCACTTTCTCTCTGAACTTTGTCACAACGCCTGCTTTTTTCCCGATCACTGAGGGCGCACCATCTGTAGCCAGGCTGACAGCGCGGGACCAGTCCACTCCGACCCTGTCCAGCGCGCCGACGAGTGCGGTAAAAATATCAGCTGCTGTCGTTGTATCTGTCATCGGCACCAACTCCACGAACTCCTCGGTGACGGTCAATGTGTCATCAACTCCACGGATGAAAAAATGGCCAGTTGTGCAACATCTGTAATGTCCGTGCTTTCATCAGTTGCAACCGAAAACGCAATAAATGACTTTACTTTTTGCTTCAACTGGCTGTCCAAATCCACTGAAAGATCGGAAATCCTGTCTGCAACTGTGTTTCTTGTCAGGCTGATATTTGCAAAAGCCTGCCGCTTTTCAGGGCACACAATCTCCGCTGCCTTCATCATGCATGTTTTTACAAATTCACCCTCACTAAATGGTTTTGAAGCCACTGCGATTTCATTAGCAATGAGGTAGCTAGCTTTCACTGCAGCGTCACTGATGTCTCGGCTGTGAGTAAACACAGACTGCTGTTTCTTCAGACCCGCCAACAGTTCATTCACCTTCTCTCATCTCCGCTGTCCTTGAAAGTTGTCATATTTGTCGGCATGAAGACTCACATAGTGGCGACGAAGGTTATATTCTTTCAGCACTGCAACATGCTCTGAACACACCAAACATACATCTTTCCCATTCAATTCCGTGATTAAATAGGATGAACATTTTTCTTGGAACACTCTGCACTCTGCGTCCACTTTTCTCTTTTGACAGAGACATATTGGGGCAATGAGGGTGCCAAAGCACATAATGTTAAAAGTAGAAGCCGTAATAAATATTGCGGGCAAAACAAAGTAGCTCATTGGCTGCACGTGCTTGACCTACTTGCTCTGCCCCGGTATAAACAGTTTGCTTGCTAAACACAATTGCTATTGCGCCATCCAGTGGACGCAATTGGAACAGCAGTTTATTTTATTGAAAAATTGCAGCGCATTTTTTTTTTTATCATCTCGCGGGCCGGATTAAACCCGTTTGTGGGCCTGATCCGGCCCGCGGGCCGTACGTTTGACACCCCTGTCCTAGACGTTTCCACTTCACAATAACAGCAATTACAGTTGACCGGGCCTGCTCTAGCAGGGCAGACATTTTACGAACTGACTTGTTGTAAAAGTGGCATCCTATGACGGTGCCACGTTGAAAGTCACTGAGCTCTTCAGTACGGGCAATTCTACTACCAGTATTTGTCTATGGAGATTGCATGGCTGTGTGCTCGATTTTATACACCTGTCAGCAACGGGTGTGGCTGAAATAGCCAAATCCACTCATTTGAAGGGGTGTCCATATACTTTTGGTCATGTAGTGTATCTTCCTCTTCTCTGTGACATTTTCCCCTGAATCATTCCACTGCTTATTTTAATCCAATGTACATTTCAACCTGCATAACTCAGCGTCTCCATTCTCAAGGCTGTAACATGATAACACTGTACTATACTATATGATGATAGTGCTGTAAGTGTTGCCTGAAGAACTCAATGCATCTCCTCAGTTATGCTGCATACAAACAATATTTCAAAGTGCAGTTGTTCTCGCATATATATTGAAACTGTACCCCAGGACGTATAAAACAAACACATAGATCACACACGCACACACACACACGCACACACACACACACACACACACACACACACACATGCACACTCACACGCACACACACGCACACACACGCACACTCACATGCACACACACGCACACACACACACACACACACACACACACACACACACACACACACACACACACGCACACTCACATGCACACACACGCACACACACACAATGACATTAGCTGAGGTGGGGAAGTAATCTAAAGCCAATGTTGAGCCCTGTATATCAGGCAACACAGCAGAATGTAAAACCTTATCACTGTACCATCATCACACATAATGAGATCAAAGACGCTATCCATATATACACTGTAATCTGTGTGTATGAGATAGAGGAGAGAGAGAGAGAGAGTCAGGGAGAGAAATTAAAAAAGAGTATTGCATATGAACAATTTAGAAAGAGATAGAAAGAGAAATTGAGAAAATAATATTGTGTAAGAATAATGCGTAAGAGAATTAGTGAGAGAAAGAAAAAGAGAAAGAGTAGGTAGCTGTCGACGGTCATTTGCAGTCCTCCTTGTTAACCACTGACTGTACTGTTTAATGATGCCTGCTCTGTCCTTGAGTGTCATTGAGGGGACTGCTGGGGCCAATGATGTATATAAACCCTGGATTGTTGATGCTACGTATTGGCCATTGAGAGTCTTTGAAGCCAACGGTCGGCCATATTGGCACTCCCCAGTAGGAGCAGTCCTCCATAGGAATGAATGGAATTGTACATTTTTACATTTTACATTTTAGTCATTTAGCAGACGCTCTTATCCAGAGCGACTTACAGGAGCAATTAGGGTTAAGTGCCTTGCTCAAGGGCACAACGACAGATTTTTCACCTAGTCGGCTCGGGGATTAGAACCAGCGACCTTTCGGTTACTGGCACAACGCTCTTAACCACTAAGCTACCTGCCGCCCTACAGTACAGTATTTGTACAGTATTTCACTTCAATGTTTTATGGACAAAATGTGTTGAAGCATTTTTGTTGTTGTAGTGGGGACAGTAACATTAGTAATCTCTAAAAATTATACTTTAAGGAAAATGTTTTTATATTTATTTTAAAAGTTTGCATGAAGGTGTGTGTCATATAATAAATGTGGCATCAACTAATGTAGACATTAATAAATGCATTTCTATAGGTTCCAAAATATTATTTACAATGGTGAGGGCGCTGTGGAGGCGCGTACCAAGATGGCACGGCGGCTTCAACACAGCGCCCCCTATCAGTCATCTAGTGTATATATAAATCATTGGCTGGGGCTGAAATGTCTACAGTACCACCATCCAGACAGGTGATGCTGCTCTCAGCTGGACGTTTATGGACCATGACCAGTCACAACATCATCATGCCAACAATCTCTCCAACTGAGAATTGTTATTCCATGCATCTGACATTCAAGCTATCTGGTCATCACTTCATCTCTCTCTCTCTCTCTCTCTCTCTCTCTCTCTCTCTCTCTCTCTCTCTCTCTCTCTCTCTCTCTCTCTCTCTCTCTCTCTCTCTCTCTCTCTCTCTCTCTCTCTCTCTCTCTCTCTCTCTCTCTCTCTCTCTCTCTCTCTCTCTCTCTCTCTCAATTCAATTCAATTCAAGGGCTTTATTGGCATGGGAAACGTGTGTTAACATTGCCAAAGCAAGTGAAGTAGATAGTAAACAAAAGTGAAATAAACAATAAATATTAACAGTAAACATTACACTCAGAAGTTTCAAAAGAATAAGGACATTTCAAATGTCATATTATGTATATATACAGTGTTGTAACAATGTGCAAATAGTTAAAGTACAAATGGGAAAATAAATAAACATAAATATGGGTTGTATTTACAATGGTGTTTGTTCTTCACTGGTTGCCCTTTTCTTGTGGCAACAGGTCACAAATCTTGCAGCTGTGATGGCACACTGTGGTTTTTCACCCAGTAGATAAGGGAGTTTATCAAAATTGGGTTTGTTTTCGAATTCTTTGTGGATCGCTGTAATCTGAGGGAAATATGTGTCTCTAATATGGTCATACATTTGGCAGGAGGTTAGGAAGTGCAGCTCAGTTTCCACCTCATTTTGTGGGCAGTGTGCACATAGCCTGTCTTCTCTTGAGAGCCAGGTCTGCCTACGGTGGCCTTTCTCAATAGCAAGGCTATGCTCACTGAGTCTGTACATAGTCAAAGCTTTCCTTAAGTTTGGGTCAGTCACAGTGGTCAAGTATTCTGCCACTGTGTACTCTCTGTTTAGGGCCAAATAGCATTCTAGTTTGCTCTGTTTTTTTGTTTGTTCTTTCCAATGTGTCAAGTAATTCTCTTTTTGTTTTCTCATGATTTGGTTGGGTCTAGTTGTGTTGTTGTTGTTGTTGTCCTGGGGCTGTGTGGGGTCTGTTTGTGTTTGTGAACAGAGCCCCAGGACAAGCTTACTTAGGGGACTCTTCTCCAAGTTAATCTCTCTGTAGGTGATGGCTTTGTTATGGAAGGTTTGGGAATCGCTTCCTTTTAAGTGGTTATAGAATTTAACGGCTCTTTTCTGGATTTTGATAATTAGCGGGTATTGGCCTAATTCTGCTCTGCATGCATTATTTGGTGTTTTACGTTGTACACGGAGGATGTTTTTGCAGAATTCTGCATGCAGAGTCTCAATTTGGTGTTTGTCCCATTTTGTGAATTCTTGGTTGGTGAGCGGACCCCAGACCTCAGAACCATAAAGGGCAATGGGTTCTATAACTGATTCAAGTATTTTTAGCCAGATCCTAATTGGTATGTCAAATGTTATGTTCCTTTTGATGGCATAGAAGGCCCTTCTTGCCTTGTCTCTCAGATCGTTCACAGCTTTGTGGAAGTTACCTGTGGCGCTGATGTTTAGGCCGAGGTATGTATAGTTTTTTGTGTGCTCTAGGGCAACGGTGTCTAGATGGAATTTGTATTTGTGGTCCTGGCAACTGGACCTTTTTTGGAACACCATTATTTTTGTCTTACTGAGATTTACTGTCAGGGCCCAGGTCTGACAGAATCTGTGCAGAAGATCTAGGTGCTGCTGTAGGCCCTCCTTGGTTGGTGACAGAAGCACCAGATCGTCAGCAAACAGAAGACATTTGACTTCAGATTCTAGTAGGGTGAGGCCGGGTGCTGCAGACTGTTCTAGTGCCCTCGCCAATTCGTTGATATATATGTTGAAGAGGGTGGGGCTTAAACTGCATCCCTGTCTCACCCCACGGCCCTGTGGAAAGAAATGTGTGTGTTTTTTGCCAATTTTAACCGCACACTTGTTGTTTGTGTACATGGATTTTATAATGTCGTATGTTTTTCCCCCAACCCCACTTTCCATCAATTTGTATAGCAGACCCTCATGCCAAATTGAGTCAAAAGCTTTTTTGAAATCAACAAAGCATGAGAAGACTTTGCCTTTGTTTTGGTTTGTTTGTTTGTCAATTAGGGTGTGCAGGGTGAATACGTGGTCTGTCGTACGGTAATTTGGTAAAAAGCCAATTTGACATTTGCTCAGTACATTGTTTTCACTGAGGAAATGAACTAGTCTGCTGTTAATGATAATGCAGAGGATTTTCCCAAGGTTGCTGTTGACGCATATCCCACGGTAGTTATTGGGGTCAAATTTGTCTCCACTTTTGTGGATTGGGGTGATCAGTCCTTGGTTCCAGATGTTGGGGAAGATGCCAGAGCTAAGGATGATGTTAAATAGTTTAAGTATAGCTAATTGAAATTTGTGGTCTGTATATTTTATCATTTCATTGAGGATACCATCAACACCACAGGACTTTTTGGGTTGGAGGGTTTGTATTTTATCCTGTAGTTCATTCAATGTAATTGGAGAATCCAGTGGGTTCTGGTAGTCTTTAATAGTTGATTCTAAGATTTGCATTCGATCATGTATATTTTTTTGCTCTCTCTCTCTCTCTCTCTCTCTCTCTCTCTCTCTGTCTCTCTCTGTCTATCTCTCTCTGTCTCTCTCTTTGTCTCTCACCCCTCTAACGATATTGTCTCCATCCTCATTTTTATTTTCAACTTTCAAACTTTAAGCTGTCTAAAATGCCTCCACTAAAAGTACAACCAAACGTTTCTGAGAACTGTATGAGGGTGATGTACTGTACTGAACGTATAAGAGGGCAGCAGCACTCACTATTGATACCATTGATCTTTTCATACAGTACATGGCTTGGCAAGAGTGGATCCAGCACTAGTCCAGCAATAGTCCAGCACTTGGTTTTATATTGAGCGCTTAGCTTTGATACTTCAGTCATCTAGTGTATATATAAATCATTGGCTGGAGCTGAGCTGTCTACAATACCATCATCCAGACTGTTGATCCCATGTGGCCCAGTTGGTAGAGCATGGTGCTTGCAATGCCAGGGTTGTGGGTTCAATTCCCATGGGGGGACAGTATGAACATGTATGCTCTCACTACTGTAAGTTGCTCTGGATAACAACGCCTACTAAAATATATATATTTAAATATAATAATAATACATATATCAGGGCCTGTATTCATAAAATGTATCAGAGTAGAAGTGCTGATCTAGGATCATGTCCCACCTGTTCATGTAATCTTACTGACTGTGATCTAAAAGGCAAAACTGATCCTAAATCAGCACTCCAACGCTTAATACATACGGCCTCTTGTATTCTGTACAGAAACAAAGTGACAGACCGATTGAAAAGTGTTCTCTCTTTTCTCATATCATCACTTAGTGTATACTAATGGGTCCTATCAGGGCCAGAGGCAAGACGCTGCTCTCTTTCATATACAGTGCCTTCGGAAAGTATTCAGACCCCTTAACTTCTTACACATTTTGTTACGTTACAGCCTTAATCTAAAATTGATTACATTATTTTTTTCCCTCATCATCTACACACAATTACCCCATAATGACAAAGTGAAAAACCGTTTTTATTTGTTTTTTTGCACATTTATTAAAAATAAATAACTGAAATACCATATTTACATAAGTATGCAGACACATTGCTATGAGACTCGAAATTGAGCTCAGGTGCATCCTGTTTCTATTGATCATCCTTGAGATGTTTCTTCAACTTGATTGGAGTCCACCTGGGGTAAATTCAATTGATTGGACATGATTTGGAAAGGCACACACCTGTCTATATAAGGTCCCACAGTTGACAATGCATGTCAGAGCAAAAAACAAACCATGAGGTCGAAGGAATTGTCCGTAGAGCTCCGAGACAGGATTGTGTCGAGGTACAGATCTTGGGAAGGGTACCAAACAATGTCTGCAGCATTGAAAGTCCCCAAGAACACAGTGGCCTCCATCATTCTTAAATGGAAGAAGTTTGGAACCACCAAGACTCTTCCTAGACCTGGCCGCCCGGCCAAACTGAGCAATCGGGGGAGAAGGGCCTTGGTCAGGGAGGTGACCAAGAACCCGATGGTCACTCTGACAGAGCTCCAGAGTTCCTCTGTGGAGATGGGAGAAACTTCCAGAAGGACAACCATCTCTGCAGCACTCCACCAATCAGGCCTTTATGGTAGAGTGGCCAGACGGAAGCCACTCCTCAGTAAAAGGCACATGACAGCCCGCTTGGAGTTTGCCAAAAGGCACTTAAAGACAAGATTCTCTGGTCTGATGAAACCAAGATTGAACTCTTTGGCCTGAATGCCAAGTGTCACGTCTGGAGGAAACCTAGCACCATACCTATGGTGAAGCATGGTGGTGACAGCATCATGCTGTGGGGATGTTTTTCAGTGGCAGGGACTGGGAGACTAGACAATATCGAGGGAAAGATGAACGGAGCAAAATACAGAGAGATCCTTGATGAAATCCTGCTCCAGAGCGCTCAGGACCTCAGACTGGGGCGAAGGTTCACCTTCCAACAGAACAACGACTCTAAGCACACAGCCAAGACAACGCAGGAGTGGCTTCGGGACAAGTCTCTGAATGTCCTTGCGTGGCCCAGCCAGAGCCCGGACTTGGACCTGATTGAACATCTCTGGAGAGACCTGAAAACAGCTATGCAGCAACGCTCCCCATCCAACCTGACAGACCTTGAGAGGATCTGCAGAGAAGAATGGGAGAAACTCCCCAAATACAGGTGTGCCACGCTTGTAGCGTCATACCCAAGAAGACTCAAGGCTGTAATCGCTGCCAAAGGTGCTTCAACAAAGTTCTGAGTAAAGGGTCTGAGTACTTATGTAAATGTAATATTTCCGTTTTTTATTTGCAAAAATTTATAAAAACCTGTTTTTGCTTTGTCATTATAGGGTATTGTGCGTAGATTGATGAGGGGGAAAAACGGTTTAATCAATTTTAGAATAAGGCTGTAACGTAACATAATGTGTAAAAAGTCAAGGGGTCTGAATACTTTCAGAATGCACTGTATTAGTTACAGAGAGCTGCTGTTTATCTCTCTCTCTCCCTCTCCCTCTCCCTCTCCCTCTCTCTCAATCTCCCTCACCCCAAGTCTCTCTCTCTCCAACCCTCATACTAACCTGCCAACCCTCATTTTTTTACACTTGCCATCTCTATCTCTCTCTCCCTTCATCTCATCTCATCTCCCTCCCTCCCTCCCTCCCTCCCTCCCTCCCTCCCTCCCACTCTCATCATCACCCCATCCCTCCCTCCCTCCCTCCCTCCCTGCCTCCCTCCCTCCCACTCTCATCATCACCCCATCCCTTCTGACACGGCTTATTAGTGAGGTCTGCATCACAGCACCACATGACACATGCACACAGATGCGTTCGGACAACGCCATTATACAGTCAATAGAGTGCTGTACATACATTCTGAAGCACAGAATACAAATAGCTAGTCCCATTCAGTATGAATTATATGTACATACTGCAGGCTGTGGTACTAGTAGAGGATTTAAATGTTTAACAATGTTCCATACATCACACCAAAGGCATGTGGCCGGCGATTTATCAAAGGAGATTAATGTTGAAATCCCTATGAAATCCCCATTGAGGAAATAACCTAAAGGCACTTATGGATCAATGAGTTAACATACAGGGTGCTGTTTTCATATGACCAAGTACAATGCAGTACAGTGATTGTATAGTCAGATAAAGAAGGGATATACTGTATGGGCCAGGAGTTTTTCCTGACCGCATAATCTTTTCAAGGAAAACTCCTGGCCCTAGTTACAGTACACTCAAAAAAAGTTGCTCTCTAGAGCCTAAAAGGGTTCTTCGGCTGTTCCCATAGGAGAACCCTTTGGAGAACCATTTTTGGTTCCAGGTAAAACCATTTTGGTCCTAGGTTTCGGTCCTTTTGGTTTCAGGTAGTAACACTTTTGGGTTCCATGTAGAACCTTTTCCACAGAGGGTTCTACACGGAACCCAAAAGGGTTCTACCTGGAACCAAAAAGGGTTCTACCTGGAACCAAAAAGGGTTCTCCTAGGTGGAAGGCCAAAGAACTCTTTTGGAACCCTTTTTTCTAAGAGTGTATAGGGTATTGGACATTGTTGGTTGACTCCATTGTCCTCTGTTGGCAGTCCAATTCCATTGGATTGTGTTAGCTTTTGCCAAGCATTGAAAATCCACTACAGTTCTCCCTTTGGAATACCCAGTATCTTATTCAGACATTGAAATAACAACGTGACATCTATCATGACAGAGAGTAATTACCATGTCACAGGAATGGCACAGTCTTGGTTGTCACATGTACAAACAGTGAATCTTCACTTTAAAGGACAGCTTGTCATAATGTTTTATCACATCACATTAGGATAGTGGAGGATGGCTACAATCTAGCCACTTGTAGTTTTAAAGTGTAATGAGTTACAGCTCAAAAGATGTAAGCCACAATTTAAAGACCCATAGTGACAGCGGTGTGTGGTATTGTTGGGACAGCACTCTGCTTATAAGTTGTAATACACTCTGCAGCACAGCATCAAACCACCAAAACCCCAGTGAGATCCTATTACAGTATCCCTCCCAGGTGAAAAGTAGAGGATTAAGGTATAAGTGTGGTCATATCTGTTTTGGATTAACACCCACACATAAACAAGGTTAAAACTACTGGGAGCAATTATAGTGAAGTGCTGTGAAGAAATGTATCGCTGAATTGAATCCATCTCTCACAGTCAAAGACAAACTCAAAGACAATATTAATGAGTGGGGGAGAATATTTCAATATTATATGGCTGCCTTGAATGTAATAGAATTCCTCTCTTAAAAGAAGGGAAGGCTTTAACGTAGAATAATAAAACAGCCTTTAATTAAAGCAGTGATAGGGAATGAAGTGTCAACAGATACCAGCCCATTTCCTACAGCTAGCCTGACGCTACACACCCCTCATTAAATAAATCACAACACTACAAGCCATGCCATGTCCCTTCAGCTTCCATTAGGCTGCATGCCAGCCAGCCATCGTGGATCAATACCTTTGACTAGCAATTACCTCTCCATCCATCAGAGAGCGCTTACAGATTGAGTCCCAAATGGCAACCTAATTATTCCTATATAATGCACTAGGGTCCAGTCCCAAATGGCATCCGATTCTCTATAAAGTGCACTACTTTTGGCCAGGGCCCATAGGGCTCTGGTCAAAATGAGTGCACTTTAGGGAATAGGATAAAGTAGTGCACTATATAGGGAATAGGGTGCCATTTGGAATTATGGAGAGTGCCACATCCCAGATGCATGCTGATCATCAGTATGTGTGGGCTGTGATAGCAATGTGAGTGATGTGGTATGTGTGGGCTGTGATAGCAATGTGAGTGATGTGGTATGTGTGGTCTGTGATAGCAGGGTGAGTGATTTGGTATGTGTGGGCTGTGATAGCAGGGTGAGTGATGTGGTATGTGTGGGCTATGATAGCAGGGTGAGTGATGTGGTATGTGTGGGCTATGATAGCAGGGTGAGTGATGTGGTATGTGTGGGCTGTGATAGCAGGGCGAGTGATGTGGTATGTGTGGGCTGTGATAGCAGGGTGAGTGATGTGGTATGTGTGGAATGTGATAGCAGGGTGAGTGATGTGGTATGTGTGGGCTGTGATAGCAGGGTGAGTGATGTGTGCTTCTAGTCAGTATGGGTTGCTGTGACTATGGCGTCATTATAAGAGATGGCAGAAATGCTACAGTATCATTCCAAATTATATGTGTGGGCCTATGTGAAATCAGTCAATCAGGCACTAGTAATGATTATTTGAATCTAGCTAAGGCAATAACTGGTACTGCATATGGCTACAGTGACTTAAAATCAACCTCTTTAAAGATCTCTAACCATGTATCTGTAGACAGAATAAGTTATTCCATTGACTGCACAATTCTGAAGAACTATGGACCCATAAAAGCTATTATCATTGCGATGACTAATAGGATCTATATGGCTATTATGACAAGCCATAAGTCTGCAGTACAATATTCTCAATGCAGTTCCATCTCCCCACGCCTCCTTCACTCATCTAGATGAGTGTGTTTCGCACAGTATGCTCCAGCAGCCCCCACACAGTAAATATCCCTTCTCTCTCTCTCCCCTTTCTCTCTCTTTTTCTCTTTCTCTCTGTGTGGATCTCTCTCTATTTCTACTGCTCCCTCTCTCCATATCTCTTTATTTACCCCCCCCCCCTCTCTCTCTCTCTCTCTCTCTCTCTCTCATCTGTCTGTCTTCTTAAATCCGAGCATGAAATGACTGCAGTGGCTGACGGAGCATAGTCTTCCCTCGATTCTCATTTGAAATGCTAATGTGGAGAGAGGGATGAGAAAAAGAGAGAGTGCGAGAGAGAGAGACATTAAAAGAAAGAGAGAGGAAAAGGGTGAACCAGAAAGCACGAAGCAGGGAGAGCGGGAGATAGAGAGGGATACAGAGAAAGATGGAGAAAGGTGTCACGCTCGTTGATAGACGGATCAGACCAAGGTGCAGCGTGGTATGCGTACATATTCCTTTATTAACTGAAGACAGAATCAAAACAACAAAACACAAACGAACGTGAAGTTCTACAGGCTACACAAACACAAGCCAAAACAGAAACAAGATCCCACAACTAAGGTAGGCAAAATGGCTGCCTAAGTATGATCCCCAATCAGAGACAACGATAGACAGCTGCCTCTGATTGGGAACCACACCCGGCCAACATAGAAATAGAACATCTAGAAATTCACACCCTGACCAAACCAACTAGAGAAAACAGGGCTCTCAAGGTCAGGGCGTAACAAAAGGGAAAGGGGAGAAAAACAGAGTGAGAAAGATAGCGAGAGACAGAAAGAGAGAGAGAGACCGACCGACTTAGAGAGTGGAAGCGAAAGCACACAAGAGAGATGGTGCAAGAGAATGAAGGAGCAGAGAGGGGGGAGGAGGGGGGGGAGATTATACAGTGAATTTCAGAGCTGGTTTTGGGAGCTCCCACACACACCGTTCTGCTCTGATGTTGAATCAGGAAGCTTGCCCGGAGCTCCGGGAACGGAGAGATAAGGCGCAAAGCTATGAAAATATTTAAACGAAATTAAGATAATAGAGAGACTAAAGGAGTTCGACAGGGACAGGAGATTAAGATGAGTAAACCCTGGTGAATTCCCTGGCCTGTCTGCACCAGAACAAGAAAAGTTAACTAACATGTCTTCAAATCAAATCAAATCACATTTATTGGTCACATACACATGGTTAGCAGATGTTATTGCGAGTGTAGCGAAATGCTTGTGCTTCTAGTTCTGACAGTGCAGCAATATCTAGCAAGTAATATCTAACAGTTCCACAACAAAAACCTAATACACACAAATCTAAGTAAAGGAATGGAATAAGAATATATAAATATATGGATGAGCAATGTCATTATCAGAGTGGCATAGGCTAAGATGCAATAGATAGTATAGCATACAGTATATACATATGAGATGGTTAATGCAAGATACGTAAACATTATTAAAGTGGCATTATTAAAGTGACTAGTGTTCCATTTATTAAAGTGGCCAGTGATTTTCAAGTCTGTATGTAGGCAGCAGCCTCTCTGTGCTAGTGATGGCTGTTTAACAGTCTGATGGCCTTGAGATAGAGGCTGTTTTTCAGTCTCTCGGTCCCAGCTTTGATGCACCTGTACTGACCTCGCCTTCTGGATGATAGCGGGGTGAACAGGCAGTGGCTCGGGTGGTAGTTGTCCTTGATTATCTTTTTGGCCTTCCTGTGACATCGGGTGCTGTGGGTGTCCTGGAGGGCAGGTAGTTTGCCCCCGGTGATGCGCTGTGCAGACCGCACCACCCACTGGAGAGCCCTGCGGATGTGGGCAGTGCAGTTGCCGTACCAGGCGGAAAAACAGCCCGACAGGATGCTCTCAATTGTGCATTTGTAAAAGTTTGTGAGGGTTTTAGGTGACAGGCCAAATTTCTTCAGCCTCGTGAGGTTGAAGAGACGCTGTTGCGCCTTCTTCACCACACTGTCTGTTTGGGTGGACCATTTCAGTTTGTCAGTGATATGTACACCGAGGAACTTAAAACTTTCCACCTTCTCCACTGCTGTCCCGTTGATGTGGATAGGGGGGTACTCCCTCTGCTGTTTCCTGAAGTCCACGATCATCATCTCCTTTGTTTTGTTGACGTTGAGTGAGAGGTTGTTTTCCTGACACCACACTCCATGAGCCCTCACCTCCTCCCTGTAGGCTGTCTCATCATTGTTGGTAATCAAGCCTACTACTGTTGTGTCGTCTGCAAACTTCATGATTGAGTTGGAGGTGTGCATGGCTATGCAGTCATGGGTTAACAGGGAGTACAGGAGGGGGCTGAGCACACACGCTTGTGGGGCCCCATTGTTGAGGATCAGCGAAGTGGAGATGTTGTTTCCTACCTTCACCACCTGGGGGCGGCCCGTCAGGAAGCCCAGGACCCAATTGCACAGGGCGGGGTTGAGACCCAGGGCCTCAAGATTAATGATGAGCTTGGAGGGTACTATGGTGTTGAATGCTGAGCTATAGTCAATGAACAGCATTCTTACATAGGTATTCCTCTTGTCCAGATGGGATAGGGCAGTGAGCAGTGTGATGGCGATTGCATCTACTGTGGACCTATTGGGGCGGTAAGCAAATTGAAGTGGATATAGGGTGACAGGTAAGGTGGAGGTGATATGATCCTTGACTAGTCTCTCAAAGAGTGTTAGTTTGTTCCACCTGAGCGAGTCTGACCACAAAACAGAGACCCCTATGATGACACACCAAATGCATTTGATGGATCGCGGGAAAAGGGCAGGAATAGGCTTTTGTAGGCTACAGTTCAAGCTATGTCTTCCAATGGTGCGACTGCTGTCGGCATCCAAAGATTATCGAACTTGAATAAAATCTTGGCAGTAAAGATAACAGCAGTGGTGTACCCTACAGGCGATACAGATTTTGTATTGGTATCTAGGCTACATAGCGCATTGATGTGAATCACACTGCTGCTCTCTCATTTATTTGCGCCTTACAGATTGTGGTTGTTGTGGATGGCTGTTCATAAATGTATATGTGTATTTTAACCCAATACAGGTTGAATTGAAGAAGTTTAAGCTGCCTATCAATCATTGTTTTTACGACTAAGGGTGCATTCATTCCGGAAACCGTTTACTGTTTAAGAACTAAATGGAAGCAAACAGAGCAAAAATTGAGTTTCTATTGGACAGATTCAGGTAGGTCCCTCCCCGTTCTGTTCCGTTTGCTTCTGTTTGAGAAACGTTTTGCAACAGAATCTGAGTAATGAATACACCCCAGTTGACAGCCAGTGAAACATTTTGCAACAGCTGCATAGTGCGGATCCCAGCCTATGGAATAAAAGTTTGTGCTCCATACTGTCAAAAATGAGTTTAATTTAAGAAGACCACGAGTGGGGCTTTTATTTTCTTCATGGACAATCTTTCAATTAGCACATTTCGGTAGTGCTCAAAGCATGCCATTCCGAGAGCAGCATTTCTTTTTCAACTCCTTTTTGACAACAAAATAAAAAACAACAGATTAGGCTAATTAGTCCTTCGTTTTTGGGTTATGCTCAGGTAAAACAATTTGGCTTATCTATATTTCCATATTTATTCTTGAAGATCAAGGGGTATTATCCCGAGTGGTGCAGCGCTCTAAGGCACTGCATCTCAGTGCTCGAGACGTCACTACAGACCCCCTGGTTGGATTCTGTATCCTGTATTCTGTATTCAGGCTGTATCACAACCGGCTGTGATTGGGAGTCCCATAGGGTGGCGCACAATTGGCCCAGCGTCGGTGTAGGGTTTGGCCGGTGTAGGCCGTCATTGTAAATAAGAATTTGTTCTTAACTGACAGACTGTTGTTTTTTAATTGAAATGATATAGCCTAATCATATTATTACGTGTAGTAGAAAGCAATGGGTTAGAAGAAGCCTACATAACCAACCTATAAAGTAAAATGCAACATCTATTTAT
This sequence comes from Coregonus lavaretus, assembly GCF_964263955.1. Lineage (NCBI taxonomy): Eukaryota > Metazoa > Chordata > Actinopteri > Salmoniformes > Salmonidae > Coregonus > Coregonus lavaretus. The sequence continues at coordinate 3,809,107 of NC_140027.1, forward strand.
GGCCAGCTATGTAAACTCTAAAAATGATTTATCCTGCAATAGATGTTGTTCAATTGGTAATATACATTTTTGTCTTCTTCTAATGCCTCTTAAGCAGGTTGAAGTTTTATTGGGATTTGTCTTGTCCTTGAGGCAGAACTGAGCGATTTCCACTAAATGGGCCAGATGCAAAGTCAAAATTGGCTATATTGTAGAAATGTATGAAAACATAGTTTTTGGGGTTTATTTAAGGTTAGGGTTAGGCATTAGGGTTAGCAGTGTGGTTAAGGTTTCCCGTTGCGTCGGTGCAGTGTGGTTAAGGCTTCCCGTTGCGACGACCACGAAGATCCATCTGCCAGCCCCGGCCCGCTAGCACACGCAAACTACAACTGTGCTCCCTGCTAGCTGTGCTGAAGCACCAATTTGAACTGCTCTCGGACTCACATATTGCTGTTCACTGGACCTTATGATCACTCAGCTGCACAGCTGATGCCTGCTGGACTGTTCCTTTACACGGTACCCTGTCCTGTTTATTCTGTTTAGCCTAGCCCAAACGTTATCGCTATTTCCAGTTGTTGTCTTAGCTCTCTCTAATAACACCTGTGACTGCTTTATGCCTCTCTCCCATGTCAATTATGCCTTGCCTATTGCTGTTTGGGTTAGTTCTTATTATACAATTTCACTGTAGAACCCCTAGTCCCTCTCAAACTGCCTCAAATAGTTCCTTTGTTCCACCCCCCATACACGCCGAGACCGGCTCAATCGGTGCCTCCAGTGACGCTATCTCTTTCATTGTTACCCAACGCTTAGGGTTACCTGAACTGTACTCATATCCTTCCATATCCTTTTCTGTACATAATGCCCTGAATCTTTTCTACAACGCCCGGAGAACTGCCCCCTTTATTCTATGTACCCAACGCACTAGAAGACCAGTTCTTAAAGCCTTTAGTCGTATCCTTATTCTAGTCCTCCTCTGTTCCTCTGGTGATGTAGAGGCTAACCCAGGCCCTGCAGCCCCCAGTATCACTCCTACTCCCCAGGAGCTATCATTTGTTGACTTCTGTAACCGTAAAAGTCTTGGTTTTCTGCACGTAAATATCAGAAGCCTCCTTCCTAAGTTTGAGTTATTCACTGCGTTAGCACACTCCGCCAACCCTGATGTTCTAGCAGTGTCTGAATCCTGGCTTAGGAAGGCCACCAAAAATTCTGAAATTTCCATCCCCAACTATAACATTTTCCGTCAAGATAGAACTGCCAAAGGGGGTGGAGTTGCAATCTACTGTAGAGATAGCCTGCAGAGCTCTATCATACTATCCAGGTCTGTGCCCAAACAGTTTGAGCTTCTACTTCTAAAAATCCACCTTTCTAGAAATAAATCTCTCACTGTTGCCGCTTGCTACAGACCCCCCTCAGCCCCCAGCTGTGCCCTGGACACCATATGTGAATTGATTGCCCCCCATCTATCCTCAGAGTTCGTACTGCTTGGTGACCTAAATTGGGATATGCTTAACACCCCGGCCATCCTACAATCTAAACTAGATGCCCTCAATCTCACACAAATTATCAACGAACCTACCAGGTACAACCCTAAATCCGTAAACATGGGTACCCTCATAGATATCATCCTGACTAACTTACCCTCTAAATACACCTCCGCTGTCTTCAACCAGGATCTCAGCGATCACTGCCTTATTGCCTGCGTCCGTAACGGGTCCGCGGTCAAACGACCACCCCTCATCACTGTCAAACGCTCCCAAAAACACTTCAGCGAGCAGGCCTTCCTAACTGACCTGGCCCAGGTATCCTGGATGGATATAGATCTCATTCCGTCAGTAGAGGATGCCTGGTTGTTCTTTAAAAGTAATTTCCTCTCAATCTTAAATAAACATGCCCCATTCAAAAAATACAGAACTAAGAACAGATATAGCCCCTGGTTCTCCTCAGACTTGACTGCCCTTGACCAGCACAAAAACATCCTGTGGCGTACTGCATTAGCATCAAATAGCCCCCGCGATATGCAACTTTTCAGGGAAGTTAGGAACCAATATACACAAGCAGTTAGGAAAGCAAAGGCTAACTTTTTCAAACAGAAATTTGCATCCTGTAGCACTAACTCCAAAAAGTTTTGGGACACTGTAAAGTCCATGGAAAATAAGAGCACTTCCTCCCAGCTGCCCACTGCACTGAGGCTAGGAAACACTATCACCACCGATAAATCTACAATAATCGAGAATTTCAACAAGCATTTTGCTACGGCTGGCCATGCTTTCCACCTGGCTACCACTACCCTGGCCACCAGCTCTGCACCCTCCGCTGCAACTTGCCCATGACCCCCCCGCTTCTCCTTCACACAAATCCAGACAGCTGATGTTCTGAAAGAGCTGCAAAATCTGGACCCCTACAAATCATCTGGGCTAGACAATCTGGACCCTTTCTTTCTAAAACTAGCCGCCGAAATTATCGCAACCCCTATTACTAGCCTGTTCAACCTCTCTTTCGTAACGTCTGAGATCCCCAGAGATTGGAAAGCTGCCGCGGTCATCCCCCTCTTCAAAGGGGGTGACACTCTAGATCCAAACTGTTACAGACCCATATCCATCCTGCCCTGCCTTTCAAAAGTTTTTGAAAGCCAAGTCAACAAACAGATCACCGACCATTTCGAATCCCACCGTACCTTCTCCGCTATGCAATCCGGTTTCCGAGCTGGTCATGGGTGCACTTCAGCCACGCTCAAGGTCCTAAACGATATTATAACCGCGATCGATAATAGACAGTACTGTGCAGCCATTTTCATTGACCTGGCCAAGGCTTTCGACTCTGTCAACCACCGCATTCTTATTGGCAGACTAAATAGCCTTGGTTTCTCAAATGACTGCCTCGCCTGGTTCACCAACTACTTCTCAGATAGAGTTCAATGTGTCAAATCGGAGGGCCTGTTGTCTGGACCTATGGCAGTCTCTATGGGGGTGCCACAGGGTTCAATTCTTGGGCCGACTCTTTTCTCTGTGTATATCAATGACGTCGCTCTTGCTGCTGGTGACTCTCAGATCCACCTCTACGCAGACGACACCATTTTGTATACATCTGGCCCTTCATTGGACACTGTGTTAACAAACCTCCAAACGAGCTTCAATGCCATTCAACACTCCTTCAGTAGCCTCCAACTGCTCTTAAACACTAGTAAAACTAAATGCATGCTCTTCAACCGAACGCTGCTTGCACCCGCCCACCCGACTAGAATCACTACTCTCGACGGGTCTGACCTAGAGTATGTGGACAACTACAAATATCTAGGTGTCTGGTTAGACTGTAAACTCTGCTTCCAGACTCACATTAAGAATCTCCAATCCAAAGTTAAATCTAGAATCGGTTTCCTATTTCGCAACAAAGCCTCCTTCACTCATGCTGCCAAACATGCCCTCGTAAAACTGACTATCCTACCGATCCTTGACTTCGGCGATGTCATTTACAAAATAGCCTCCAACACTCTACTCAGCAAATTGGATGTAGTCTATCACAGTGCCATCCGTTTTGTCTCCAAAGCCCCATATAATACCCACCACTGTGACCTGTACGCTCTTGTTGGCTGGTCCTCACTACATATTCGTCGCCAAACCCACTGGCTCCAGGCCATCTATAAATCACTGCTAGGCAAATCCCCGCCTTATCTTAGCTCATTGGTCACCATAGCAACACCCACCCGTAGTCTGCGCTCCAGCAGGTATATCTCACTGGTCATCCCCAAAACCAACACCTCCTTTGGCCGCAATTCCTTCCAGTTCTCTGCTGCCAATGACTGGAACAAATTGCAAAAATCTCTGAAGCTGGAGACACTTATCTCCCTCACTAACTTCAAGCATCAGTTGTCAGAGCACCTTACCGATCACTGCACCTGTACACAGCCCATCTGAAATTAGCCCGCCCAACTACCTCATCCCTATATTGTTATTTATTTTGCTCATTTGTACCCCAGTATCTCTATTTGCACATCATCTCTTGCACATCTATCATTCCAGTGTTAATACTAATTGTAATTATTTTGCACTATAGCCTATTTATTGCCTTACCTCCATAACTTGCTAAATTTGCACACACTGTATATATATGTATTTCTGTTGTATTTTTGACTTTGTTTTGTTTTACCCCATATGTAACTCTGTGTTGTTGTTTTTATCGCACTGCTTTGCTTTATCTTGGCCAGGTCGCAGTTGTAAATGAGAACTTGTTCTCAACTGGTTTACCTGGTTAAATAAAGGTGAAATAAATAAAAAAATAAAAAGGTTAGGGATAAATCTGATTTTATTACTTTGTGGCTGTTCCAGCTACTAACCTTCGGCTTTTAATGGGAAAGTAATTTAAAGTAATCCGATTACATTACTGAGTTTGGGTAATCAAAAAGTTACGTTACTGATTACAATTTTGGACAAGTAACTAGTAACTGTAATGGATTACATTTAGAAAGTAACCTACCCAACCCTGCAGCCACCACATACAGTGGGGGAAAAAAGTATTTAGTCAGCCACCAATTGTGCAAGTTCTCCCACTTAAAAAGATGAGAGAGGCCTGTAATTTTCATCATAGGTACACGTCAACTATGACAGACAAATTGAGAAAAAAAAATCCAGAAAATCACATTGTAGGATTTTTAATGAATTTATTTGCAAATTATGGTGGAAAATAAGTATTTGGTCAATAACAAAAGTTTCTCAATACTTTGTTATATACCCTTTGTTGGCAATGACACAGGTCAAACGTTTTCTGTAAGTCTTCACAAGGTTTTCACACACTGTTGCTGGTATTTTGGCCCATTCCTCCATGCAGATCTCCTCTAGAGCAGTGATGTTTTGGGGCTGTCGCTGGGCAACACAGACTTTCAACTCCCTCCAAAGATTTTCTATGGGGTTGAGATCTGGAGACTGGCTAGGCCACTCCAGGACCTTGAAATGCTTCTTACGAAGCCACTCCTTCGTTGCCCGGGCGGTGTGTTTGGGATCATTGTCATGCTGAAAGACCCAGCCACGTTTCATCTTCAATGCCCTTGCTGATGGAAGGAGGTTTTCACTCAAAATCTCACGATACATGGCCCCATTCATTCTTTCCTTTACACGGATCAGTCGTCCTGGTCCCTTTGCAGAAAAACAGCCCCAAAGCATGATGTTTCTACCCCCATGTTTCACAGTAGGTATGGTGTTCTTTGGATGCAACTCAGCATTCTTTGTCCTCCAAACACGACGAGTTGAGTTTTTACCAAAAAGTTATATTTTGGTTTCATCTGACCATATGACATTCTCCCAATCCTCTTCTGGATCATCCAAATGCACTCTAGCAAACTTCAGACGGGCCTGGACATGTACTGGCTTAAGCAGGGGGACACGTCTGGCACTGCAGGATTTGAGTCCCTGGCGGCGTAGTGTGTTACTGATGGTAGGCTTTGTTACTTTGGTCCCAGCTCTCTGCAGGTCATTCACTAGGTCCCCCCGTGTGGTTCTGGGATTTTTGCTCACCGTTCTTGTGATCATTTTGACCCCACGGGGTGAGATCTTGCGTGGAGCCCCAGATCGAGGGAGATTATCAGTGGTCTTGTATGTCTTCCATTTCCTAATAATTGCTCCCACAGTTGATTTCTTCAAACCAAGCTGCTTACCTATTACAGATTCAGTCTTCCCAGCCTGGTGCAGGTCTACAATTTTGTTTCTGGTGTCCTTTGACAGCTCTTTGGTCTTGGCCATAGTGGAGTTTGGCGTGTGACTGTTAGAGGTTTTGGACAGGTGTCTTTTATACTGATAACAAGTTCAAACAGGTGCCATTAATACAGGTAACGAGTGGAGGACAGAGGAGCCTCTTAAAGAAGAAGTTACAGGTCTGTGAGAGCCAGAAATCTTGCTTGTTTGTAGGTGACCAAATACTTATTTTCCACCATAATTTGCAAATAAATTCATTAAAAATCCTACAATGTGATTTTCTGGATTTTTTTTCTCAATTTGTCTGTCATAGTTGACGTGTACCTATGATGAAAATTACAGGCCTCTCTCATCTTTTTAAGTGGGAGAACTTGCACAATTGGTGGCTGACTAAATACTTTTTTTCCCCACTGTATCCTTGCCTACCTATTTAAGTAAATACTCAACCCATTGAGTTCCTTGCTAATATGCTAGCATGCTAATTCCAAAGTGGAGTTCATTGCTAATCTGTTAGCATGCTAATTGCACTGGTGGAATGTCAGTGTAATCCATGCAGTCCTATGAGGACAAGCGTCTTAAGACAGAGAGGGATATCTCAGCTCAGTGTGGCCCAGAGTCAGTACCAGTTAGAGGGGTGTGGAGGGGATTATTTTGGGGGGCTGAAGTGTGTCTCTGGGTGGTCTTAGTCTCCAGTTTGTTCATTGTTTAAGAACCAATCATGATTGATCTGCCCTCAGAACACAGTTGACTCCTTAAAACACCAAGTTCAGTCCCTACTCCCTATGCATCAGTAAAATGTTAGCGGTTCCTTGAACTTTGGCTCACTTTACATTGCCGTTTTTGGGAGTTTGTTTGGCTTATTTTGAGCTATTGCAAAGAGACAATGACATTTGCAATCCATACTGACACGGAATGACCAGACACATAGAGCTACGTGGGTACGATACGGAACGTTGTCCTAGCTCCTATATCAATTTCAATCAATTTTATTTTATATAGCCCTTCTTACATCAGCTAATATCTCGAAGTGCTGTACAGAAACCCAGCCTAAAACCCCAAACAGCTAGTAATGCAGGTGTAGAAGCACGGTGGCTAGGAAAAACTCCCTAGAAAGGCAAAACCTAGGAAGAAACCTAGAGAGGAACCAGGCTATGAGGGGTGGCCAGTCCTCTTCTGGCTGTGCCGGGTGGAGATATATACCAGTGGCAGTTTAAAACGTCAACAAGAGCGGTGGTAGATATGACTCTATTGTTGTTACCCTGCTAGTGCCACTGTGTAGGGGTTCCCACTCTTTTTGCTCTGACCTGATTCTGTAAACCAGGCTTGTCAATTACTGGAGCCTGCTTTCCCCCTGATCTGCTATCTCTCTACGCCTACCTCCCTGGTGATGCACATCTAGACCAAACTCTCATCACACACACACACACACACACACACACACAGTCTTTATTGCTCTCTCCTCCCCTGCAATGCTCAGCGCACCAACTTCATCTGTCTCTGTTACCTGCCAAAACGTATTCCCCCAGCCTGCCCCCTCTGTGTGTGTGTGTGTGTTGAGTGTGTGTGTGTGTGTGTTGAGTGTGTGTGTGTGTGTGTGTGTGTGTGTGTGTGCACTCGCTCAGCACAGTATCCAATTCAGTGAACAGGCTAATAAATCCTCTGTACCTCCTCTTACACTAATGAGGCGGATCACACACTTCTCCTCCTCCTCCTCCTCCTCCTCCTCCTCCTCCTCCTCCTATCTCTCTCTCTCTCTTTGTTTCTCTCTCTCACCTCTAGAGGCTGTACTGGAGCACAGGGATTCTGGGATTCCTCTGTCTCCTCACAATGGCAACCACGTTTTCCCTCAGCAAACCTCTTTAGTCCAGACAGCTCGGCTGGAACACTGGATAACAACCCCACTGTACCAGATAACTACACTCTCCCACCCAAACTAACCCCAAAAACATAAATACAAAAACAATGTAACATATATTGATCCTCAAAAGAAAAGCTATTCACAATGTACTTACAAATAGTTTGAAACTTGTCCTGCGAATGTAGATACGTTCAGCTAAAGGTACAGTCCCTGTTCACCACAACTACCTCTGCCTATAACAGGTATGAGACACCCAACATCTCCCAGCATCTAGTGCAACAGGTTGAATGGACACTAGAGGAGGGAGGCGTGATCAATTATACATGACCATCTGACGGTTGGCCGCAAGTCAGCCCCTGGAACTGGAAGCATTTTCATCTAGGACCAGGCTGACTCACACACACACACACACACACACACACAAACGCACCCACCCCACACAAACACACACACATTGAGTGTAGGGTAGCAAGGGAACTCTGTGTGTCTCTATAAGTTGGGCTCCACACCATTCCACCCATGGCCATGGTGATGACATTTTCTCTTTGGAACATGGTACAAACAACAAACTATTCACATGTAGTAGGTCAGCTGTAAATCAACCAGACACTATGTGGAGCCAACAATAGGCTATAAAATCATGTAACACGGTGGAAATCACACTATATTTTTATTTATTTTACCTTTATTTAACCAGGTAAGCCAGTTGAGAACAAGTTCTCATTTACAACTGCGACCTGGCAGACTATAGCCTCTGTGTGTGTGTGTGTGTGTGTGTGTGTGTGTGTGTTCTGTTAACTTCAGTATAACTACCACATATACCACCAGGGTCATACAGTTCCATTGCCTTGTGAATAAGACTACATTAGTTCAATGACATTTCCAGTGAAGGAAAAAGAGGCATTTTGTAATGTCAGAGCCACTTTACAAAAGCTATTTCTTTGACGGCGGGAGACGGATAGGTATTAAATTACAGGCTTTGTGAATATTTCAAGAGCACTTCTCCGTGTGTATAATGGCATGGCATTTGCAGCAGAAGCCTTGGAAGAGAAATTATCTCAATCACACACCTTGAGAGGCGAGCTGGGTACTCACAGAGAGGGCTTACATAAAAGAATACACTGACATAATAAAATACAAAATATGTATGTCTTTATCCTGTTGGTGAAAAGGTGATATTGAAAGTGTGATAAAAAAATATATCTCTCAGAAATGGTGTCCAAAAATGTAATTGAAAATACAACTCTGTAACTGTGTAACACTGATGCCATACCAAGATGTGAGAAAACATAAAACAATCAGAAACGCAAAACATTCATTAGTTAATACCCACTGACATTAAACCAATACATCAACATTGTTTACATAAACAGGGAGACCACCTGGCCTGGTGTCGTGGTAGAAAGCGTTACCACACGATATCTTGTTTCCCCAGATATGACCCAACGAGTGGGTCATTACAATGACACATACTGTAACACTTAATATGGGGATCCTCCTCTCCAGTGCAGATCTGGGTTCAAATACTATTAGAAATCTTTCAAATACATTGAGCGTTTGCTCTAGCCTGCCTATAGTGCCAGATGGAAATGATTTTAAATATTATTTGAACCCAGGTCCGCTCCAGTGTGGTGAAAGCTTGGGGGGCATATTTTGGAAACAATGTTATAGACTGCACACCCCTCATGACACAATAATGACATAATAAGCCAATTATCTTTGTTTACTGACCTTAAATGAGAGAGAAGTGTGAAACAAAGGCCATGTCTACAGAATGGGGCTGGGCTGGAGAGAATCTGGGACAGCTACTGTGCCTACTCTTTGGCAATGGAATGGATCAAATGCGCCACCCTCTGGTCACATGAGGTACTTATGCTGAAAAGTTGTACTCTGTAATCACACTAAAATGTTATGATCATTTAACTTTGAAGTAAACTACTAGGCCTACAATAAAATCTAAATAAGTAATGTTGGTAAAGACATACATTTGTAAAGGTATCGTACAACTCATTATATTTGATGTGAAGCCTAAGAAGCACTGACTGGAACTGCTCGGCATCCGACCGCAAGGCGCTACAGAGGGTAGTGCATACGGCCCAGTACATTACTGGGGCCAAGCTTCCTGCCATCCAGGACCTATATACTAGGTGGTGTCAGAGGAAGGCCCAAAAAATGGTCAAAGACTCCAGTCACCAAAGTCATAGACTGTTTTCTCTGCTACCGCACAGCAAGCGGTACCTGAGTGCTAAGTTTAGGTCCAAAAGGCTCCTTAACAGCTTCTACCCCTAAGCCATAAGACTGCTGAACAATTAATCAAATGACCACCCAGACTATATACCCTGTATATAGCCTCGTTATTGTTATTTTATTGTGTTACTTTTTATTTTATTTTTTACTTTAGTTTATTTAGTAAATATTTTCTTAACTCTATTTCTTGAACTGCATTGTTGTTTAAGGGCTTGTAGGTAAGCATTTCACGGTAAGGTCTACACCTGTTGTATTCGGTGCATGTGACAAATAAAAATGTATTTGATTTGTATTTTTATCTGTCCACTGCGTGAAAATTCCAGTTCTTTTGTATTAGCTTTTGCTGTTGAACACTGCCTCCTTGTGGGTGACAAAGAGAAGACACTCAAGCGGACACTCAAATTGGCTGGATGTCCTTTGTGTGGTGGAACCATTCTTGATACACACGGGAAACTGTTTAGCGTGAAAAACCCAGCAGCGTTGCAGTTCTTGACACACTTAAACCGGTGTGCCTGGCACCTACTACCATACCCCGTTCAAAGGCACTTACGTTTTTTGTCTTGCCCATTCACCATCTCAATGGCACACACACAATCCACGTCTCAATTGTCTCAAGGCTTAAAAATCCTTCTTTAAACTGTCTCCTCCCCTTCATCTACAATGATTGAAGTGGATTTAATAAGTGACATCAATAAGAGATCATAGCTTTCACCTGGATTCACCTGGTCAGTCTATGTCATGGAAAGAACAGGTGTTCTTAATGTTTTGTATACTCAGTGTATAATCATTGGCTGCGTCCCAAATGGTACCCTACTCCCTTTATAGAGCACTACATTTGACCAAGGTCAATAGGGCTTTGGTCAAAAGTAGTGCACTAAGGAATAGGTTGGCGTTTATGACGTAAGCATCCCCTGTTAACCCACTGTGTGGGAGTCTGCCTTGAGTTTATGTCCAGATTCACGTGCTAACATTAATCCAGGTTTATCCACCGTGCAGAGAGAGAAAAGACAGTGTAAAAGTGTAACCACATTATGGGGTTGATTTGGGATGAAGGGCTTAGAAAGTCAATGCTCCCACGTTACAAGAAAATAACATAGTTTGAGGGTTTCACATTACTTTTGACTTGGTAATGAAAAGAGGGGTGTACAACTATAGAGGCTTGCCTGCAGAAGGGCACACACACACACTATGTACCTGGTAGTAGTAACCGTTGTCGGTCTCATACGGACGCCGGGTGATACTACGAGCTCTCAATGTGGTCTTCAGGATCCCCTCACAGCCTGAAAGAGAGAGGGGGTGAAGGTGTTTAAATCCCCCAGTGCACTGTCTTTATTGATAACGTTGACATACTGTATAGAATAACATGATATTCTTTAACTCTCACTGTCAACTTGTCTCTCCATCCCTGGGTAGCTTTTCTTTACATCAAATGAAATCCTTGATGTACTTTATATTATCTTAGCATTAGCATTATAAAGTAATGAGACATCAAGAAAGAAAATAACTGCCACAGTTACATGAGGTAGACTAGTTGAGTTCACAATCCATTTCCTGTAAGTATTTAGGAAACGTGCACTTACTTTTCTCCAATCTATAATTCAACACACACATATTCACACAGACAGTGAGCCAACATTGACACGGAGGGCTGAAGGAGCGCATTGGCATGAATTAATGATTGGTTGGGAGTAGGTTAGAGACGCAGTCTTCGGCTTTGTAAGAGTGAGACATAAGGGCTCAGCTTTAACTTAGAGTGGGAGTAGACTTGTAGCAGTTTCATCTGACTAAGCCAGAGCCTTCAGTCCATCATCTGTGGTTCATCATCCTAAATTCACATTGGCACCTGATATGACACCAATCATGTACCGTATTAACAAGGAAAACTCCCTGTGCCCATACCCTGCCTAGGCGTCATTGCACCAACTGTGGGTTGTAGATTTAGCCCCTGGCTGCAGTGGCTGGGCTGGGGCCAGAGTAGAGGCAGGTCACTGCTAAGCATGCACACCTGCTGTCAATCAATTACAATGGAGCTCTATGGGGTTAGCGTTAGATGTTAGCCGTTAGCGTGTCTGGCCCCAGCAATACACAACAACGTCCTGGCAAGGCTGGTTCCCCACTCATGTGTCCTGGTTGGCTGGTTCCCCACTCATGTGTCCTGGTTGGCTGATTCCCCACTCATGTGTCCTGGTTGGCTGGTTCCCCACTCATGTGTCCTGGTTGGTTGGTTCCCCACTCATGTGTCCTGGTTGGCTGGTGTCCACTCATGTGTCCTGGTTGGCTGGTTCCCCACTCATGTGTCCTGGTTGGCTGGTTCCCCACTCATGTGTCCTGGTTGGCTGGTGTCCACTCATGTGTCCTGGTTGGCTGGTGTCCACTCATGTGTCCTGGTTGGCTGGTGTCCACTCATGTGTCCTGGTTGGCTGGTGTCCACTCATGTGTCTTGGTTGGCTGGTGTCCACTCATGTGTCCTGGTTGGCTGGTGTCCACTCATGTGTCCTGGTTGGCTGGTGTCCACTCATGTGTCCTGGTTGGCTGGTGTCCACTCATGTGTCCTGGTTGGCTGGTGTCCACTCATGTGTCCTGGTTGGCTGGTGTCCACTCATGTGTCCTGGTTGGCTGGTGTCCACTCATGTGTCTTGGTTGGCTGGTGTCCACTCATGTGTCCTGGTTGGCTGGTGTCCACTCATGTGTCCTGGTTGGCTGGTGTCCACTCATGTGTCCTGGTTGGCTGGTGTCCACTCATGTGTCCTGGTTGGCTGGTGTCCACTCATGTGTCCTGGTTGGCTGGTGTCCACTCATGTGTCCTGGTTGGCTGGTGTCCACTCATGTGTCCTGGTTGGCTGGTGTCCACTCATGTGTCCTGGTTGGCTGGTGTCCACTGCAGGGATCATAAGCTGACCTGGTTTACAGGGACTCTCTCTCTAGACAGGCCAAAGAGGAGGCCGGCCGGTCAGTTAGAGCAGTTATGATGAGTTGGCAGAAACATGCCTTGAGTGTGTAGCAGGGAAAAACAAACTGACCAAAGTGAAGATGTTAAGATTCAATCATGGGCAGGATTATGATAATGTCAATGAATGACTCACATAGCCCAAAGCAGACTTTTTATTCTCTAAATTGTAGGGCTTCCATTTTGATTGACACTTACTCTCCAGTATCCTTGATGTATCTCCAACTTCACTTTCGTTTGCTGATGCTGATGCACTCTTTCGTTAGCCTGGCTGACGAGACTCACGTGGTCAGTGAGGGAGAGCTGACACACTAGACTGGACAGGAGGCCGTTGTAGATGCAATATTCGCGGCAAGTTATTTATTTCTGGTTGAGCTTTCATTGGTTCTCTCACAAGAACAAAAAAATCTGGTGGGTTGAGCTAGACTACTTTCTTATGAAAAAGAGTACAATATTGTTTGACCATTTTGACTCGACTCTCCTCCATGGTAACTACATGGTAACTAGGCAGTAGGAGTTACCCAGCCTATTCAGTCCCAAAATCTATGACCTGAGTAGGAGTGTAATGGTAGAATAGTGCTGTTGTGGGAAGACACCACATGCATGTATGCACGACACACACACACACACACACACACACCAGTAAAACAGAATTATGCAGTTGCCGATGGTTGGCTCCCTGTGCAGGCCTTTCAGTCCTACCTTTGATAGCCAGCACTCCATGGCAGAAGTCCTTGAAGTTGATCCTGCCCTGGGCATTGGGGTCCAAGAATTTGGCCAACTTCTTCACCTGGAGAACATGGGACAGGCAATTAAAAGGTTGAACAAAAAAATGAGTTATGGGTTCGGCTTCATATAATACAAAGAGAATCTATGCAAACCTACAGTGAAATTGTAAACACCCTTTCAATGTCTGACTCACATCATCCATGTTAAGTTGCTGCCAGCTGTGTGTGCCTCCCACCACCACCTGTTCTAACAGTCCCTCACTGAGTCACTACTGAGTCACTCCAACACCCCTCATGTTGTTATGACCAGGAGCTAAAGTAAGGCTCTTCACATATAGAGGATCTCACTCATATAGAGCACACAATATAGAATGCATAACTCTGTGTGTATATCTATACATCTATATATATATATGTGGAGGATTATGCATGTTGTACAACACAGAAAGCACCGCTGCAACCAGCCAATACCAGTCAGAGGTGAACTGGTAGATGTCGGTTGATGATCCTGTGTAATAGCCAACATGAAGTGAGACAGAGGGTGAGACAGAGGATGAGACAGAGGGTGAGACAGAGGGTGTATCTTACTGTAAACAGCCCATAGTACCGACCTGCACTCCCTGTGATGGAGGAAATGTATGCAACTCTGTAGCCGCTCCCACCATCAACCCACATCCACATCTTTCATGTGGGCTGGAGCAGAGACACAGAGGTACTCTGCTGTGCTCCTGAATTATGCATTTAATGCACTTTAGATGCTGCCTGCAGCTCTTTCAACTTCAGCACTGCTACTTTTAGAATGGGGCTGGTAAAACGGTGCCATGCAATTGTAAATGCAGGGGATAGAGACCTGCTAGTGACTGAGAATGACTGTGTGAATATCAGAGAGATTGTGTGTGTGTGTGTGTGTGTGTGTGTGTGTGTGTGTGTGTGTGTGTGTGTGTGTGTGTGTGTGTGTGTGTGTGTGTGTGTGTGTGTGTGTGTGTGTGTGTGTGTGTGTGTGTGTGTGTGTGTGTGTGTGTGTGTGTGTGTGTGTGTGTGTATGCTCATTCATTTGTGTGTGTGTCTGAGAATGTGGTGGGATACAGTCCCATCTGTCCAACTCTGCTATACAGCTGAGCATCACCTTCCCTCACCGTGTAAGCTAGCTGTCAGTCAAAACATACACCGGACTGGTCACGGCTCCAACACCCTAGTTACTGTCGGCCAGGCAACTGGGTCAACAGGAAAGTACTGGGTGAAATGAAGACCATTGCGTTGGATGATTTGGACCAGTGAGTCAGTTTTTAGGAGATTAAGTTCAGTTTTGCTGGATTAGGAGGAGGAGAAGGTCAGTGTGACTGTGAGTGGGTGGATAGAGGGAGTGGACAGGATAGGACAGAGAATGGGAGCAGTGAAAGGATGATGTTGAGGTTACGTGTGGCCAGTGGGCCACGGAGAGATCCAGACAGGTTTAATCTGATCTGCATCATGTTCTGTGTGTGTAATTAGAGAGTCAAATCAAATCAAATGTATTTATAAAGCCCTTTTTACATCAGCAGATGTCACAAAGTGCTGATACAGAAACCCAGACTAAAACCCCAAACAGCAAGCAATGCAGATGTAGAAGCACGGTGGCTAGGAAAAACTCCCTAGAAAGGCAGGAACCTAGGAAGAAACCTAGAGAGGAACCAGGCTCTGAGGAGTGGCCGACCTCTTCTGGCTGTGCCGGGTGGAGTTTATAAGAGTACATGGCCATTAAGGCCAGATCGTTCTTCAAGATGTTCAAACGTTCATAGATGACCAGCAGGGTCAAATAATAGAGTGGCCCATTATGGTCTAATAACAATATAGAGAGCAGCTTTGGGGAAGTTGTTTAGCTGAAAAGATTTAGCTTCATCGAGCTGCCTCTTTCTCAAATGCTCATTTAATTTTGAACTAAGGTAGTTCCAACATGTGAATTCAGGGTCCATATATACCTATTCACCACATCTGCTGAGGAGAGTGTTGATGCTACATGCATAGTTGAACACCCACACTACCTACTATTAATAGCACCCCTTTTTAACCCCTATCCACATCATCCATGTGCCCACAGTCCATGCAAAGCATCCCAAAGGAACCAATCAGAGCTAATGTTCCAGAGAAGTGATAAGCAACAGAACACGTGGGAGCCAATCAACACTAATGTTCCAGCCCTGTGACGTACAGTGGAATACAAGGGACTTGTTTCTACTGCATGCACAGATGAACAACAACCTATTTATGGATGGGCCTTACTTTAGTATCATTGTTGATTATTCAACAACAGTTAAAACATCAAGACCAAACTGGTTTCATTTAGCCAATGACAAAGTTGGGAGTGTATGGGTTGTCCAGTTAAAACTGGTCTGAGATCAGTTTATGCTTTATCAACCTGTGGGAAGTAGAATGCATCCATCCCCAACTCACACTCAGAACAGTAGGACACACTGCAGGACAGTGGACTCCAGTAGAGCTGTGCAGATCTGCCTGTGTATGCATACTATGGCACCCTATTTTGACCAGGGGGACCAGGACCCATAGGGCTCTGGTCAAAAGTAGTGCACTATATAGGGAATAGGGTGCCATTTCAGACACAACCTATGACTCATTCTTACTGGAAAAAGCCTATGTGGAGACAGGCAAAGTGGTCTTTTACCAACCTAATTACATTTACAAAGATACCGAGCGGCAATTAAAATGGTTCATTGTTCACATAAAGAGAGTGCCAATCCATTGCACACAATTATTATTCAGACAGAGCAGGTCAGAGAGGGGTTAGGATGAGATAAAGTCTCTGATGTGCTTTGCGCTGTTTCTAGTCTAGGCTATATATCCGTTTCTGAATCTACACAGGCAGATCTATGCTTGCTCGCTCCCTGCTCACACAATCACTGAGCCCAGTTCAAATGGCAGAAGGCTTGTGTAAGGCCTAATTTATAATAGAGAAAACTCCTTTACTAAAACAAACCTGTCTGTCTATATTATTATGTTGAGACTGACACATTATACAAAATACAAAAGGCTGCTTCTATGTTTATTACTATGTTGAGACTGACACATTATACAAAATATCAAAAGGCTGATGCAATTGATAGATATTGGCTACAGTCCATTAATACTGTCAGAAAAACACAATTAGCCTATTTCTAAGTCTCTCTCTTTGGACGAAAATGAGTCACTTTTTGGGACAAAATTAGAGCCTGGATCCAGGGAGTGAGAGTGAAAGGCTGAATCAGATTATCTCACTGGAAAGTGTTACTCTCCTCCACAGCCACACTGAAAACGTGTTAATCTCACGTCTATTTTCTTTTTTAGCATCCATGAAAATATACTTTTACAGGTGTGAGACACTTTGTTCAGCTTTTGGTACACTTTGAACTATGTTTATTTGCAGTCAACGCTGTAAGAAATATAAAATAATGCACATATTTACCAAAATGATTTAATCAATGAGTCTGTTGTAAGTAAATATCTATGAATGTGTAATAACATAGTCTACACGACATAAAACACAACAATAAACGTATAAACAAAGCCTTTAAACGTATAAACAAACGCTACTGTGGCGTAACGTTACTCCAGAAAACACCAGGTGATGCTTGATTGGAATTTATATTACCTCGTCTCCTTGGCCGAACTGTGAACCGAGGTCTACGAAATGCCCCACGCGAATGTAACCATCTGAATCCTCGTCGCACACGTCGAACACCTCTTTGAGTTTTCTCAAGAACAGCAGAAGCTGCTCCGGGTCGGGAAGGACACTTTCCATCGGAAGTTTGTTGTCGTGAGGTTGAAAACCCGACTTGAACACCGAAGCGGACCGCGCCATCACCAGGCGAGAACCGCCGCTGCGCTGAGAGCGCTCGCAAGCACTGCGTGCGTGACATCACAAAATCAGTAGAGCGCGAGGACAACTGGGTGCTGCGAAATGGAGGAGGTTGACATAGATACACTAGCGCGGGCGGGAAAACCTATAAACAGCAGACAGGATTAAATGCATACAAATATATTGAATAGAAAGGACGAATCATTGACTTGAATGGAGACACCCGTTCTATTCATTATACTTCTATGCATTTAATCCTATCCGATAGGCGAAATCCAGACAGATAATTTTAGGAAAACTGGGACCCGATGACAGACAGGTAGGATACTGTTAAATAATCACCACCAGAGGGCGGAGTTGGTCAAGAAAAATATTCTGTCCTGAATGACGTTTCAGTTTATGAGATTTTGAGATTTTGATGTCCACTCCACATAACATGCTTTTTATTGTAAACGTCTGCATATAATTCTGTGAGAATGTCAGTGTTGACTTGTGATATATCTGTGTACAGTACACTATCAAGCAGATGCTATTCAATACTGCGGCAGGTAGCTTAGTGGTTAAGAGCGTTGTGCCAGTAACCGAAAGATCACTGGTTCTAATCCCCGAGCTGACTAGGTGAAAAATCTGTCGATGTGCCCTTGAGCAAGGCACTTAACCCTAATTGCTCATATAAGTCGCTCTGGATAAGAGCGTCTGCTAAATGACTAAAATGTAAATACATTTGATAATAGGTCTAAACCCCAATGGGTCTCCCCATACTTTCTGCCCCATAATGACTGGTCTAGTCTGTGCACCCTCCATCCGGACCCTGTGTGTTTCTGTTGACATAATCAATACTGGGGTTCCTGTTCAGTGATACAAATAATGGAGTGGCTTTTTATCATCCTTTTCACCCCACCTTAAAGGTATAGTCTTAAAGGAACAGTTTAGTATTTTGTTAATTAGTCCACTGTTAGGGATAGTTCACCCAAATCACAAAATGGCATACAGGCTATTGGTTTCCTTATCCTGTTAGCAGTCTATGGACAAGGCATAACAGCAATCCATGCTTGGGTTTTGTTTACCTGGTCACTGTCTCCAAATCTTAACTTTTTAGCATGTGTAGTCAAATCCAAATGTAAGTCAAAGGTACTGATATTAGCAATTTTTCACTTAGTAACCAAATCATCCTAAAGTATCTCAAATTGATTGTGTAGCTCAGGGAAGTTACTTATAGATGATTTGGACATGAAGCGTGAAAAATGCTTATATCGGTACCATTGACTTGCATTGAATTTGTGCCAACAGTGGAAACAGTGACTATGTAAACAAAACCAAAGCAGTGATTACTGTCATACCTTGTCCATAGACTGCTAACAGGGTAAGGAAACCAATATGTTGTATTGTAATTTGGGTGAACTATCCCTTTAACACATTCCCAAGAAAGTGAGCATGTCAGCAGCCAAGTTGGTGTGTTTTAGGAACTATCCCTTTAAGTTGACCAACCTCTTACTAACGGCTAATCAAATGACTGCCAAATGAGAGAATTTGAAACGGTACAAGTCAAGTTAAAATAAAACATCACATGTAACTGAAACGCTGAAGCACACAGGTCAGCTTTGTATCACGTAAACACCAACATACACTGGTGACATTTAATAGCTTGGCTACACATTCTCAGTTATGACAAACATACATTTGAAGTAGACGTTGTACAATTGTATTTTACAGTTATATAGTAAAATATTTCATATTATAGTTTTGGAGTAACAAAAAATAATTAAAGCTGTATAAGCAATAGTTTTTCGGATTTCAGGAACAGCATACAATACATGAATGAATCCCAAACATGTACATAATATTGAAGATTATTATCCAATGTTATTAATCATTTATTATTCTCATTATTATTATTATTATTATTATTATTATGCATTTATTATTTGTACTGTTATTGTTGATTACATTATCTCACTTCGCTTTTGCAACAGTGGCTTTGTCATTCATGCTAATAAAACGTATCTGAATCTGAAGATGGTAAGAGATTAGAGGTCATTTGAAGTAAATTGGTATTGGTCCAGTCATTTCTGAACACGTCTCATTTACAGACAGAGCTCCTTTTAGTATTGCAGTCAGTGGAGACAGGCTATCTATCATTACCATTCCATGCATAGAGAACTACTTTGTGCACTATATAGGGAATAGTGTGCCATTTGAGACACACATTTCTTTCATTACCACCTCTCACATAAATCTCTGATTTTAGACAGCTCATCATCCCAACTACACTGAACGTCACTTTGTATTGCAGAGAGTTAGTGTCAAGTTCTTTGGATAAGAATACGAATAAATAACGTTAATATCACGAGTACCCATGCTCCAACTTGTCAGTCTCTTTGTCAAGACGTTTCAGCCCATCCAGTCTTGATGTCACTTAACTTCTATAGTCACTGTTCTTAGTGCATTGTGGGATGCCCCGGTATCACTCCAGCCCTCATATAGCTGGGTTGTAGTCATTAGTGCACATCCTAGCAAAATGTTTTGCAACGGATACCCAAAACAAGCCTTTCTTATTGAACAACTTCAGCTTGTCCGTCGCTGTGTCAGACTCTTTTCTTCCATTTGGTGCCTAGTGAATACGGCCCTGGTTAGTGGCAAAGCATCATATCACTTTATACAGCAAATAACCCTGTACAGTTCCTTCAAGTTCATGTGTTTCTATTCTACAACACAGTGCTGTGTTGTCGTCTGTTTCTCTCTGTCGTTGCTGTGGAGGCCTTAGCAACTCGCGGCTGGGTCTTGTTCATTATGTCAAACCGTAACTAAACAAAAACACCAGGTGGGACTGTAGGCCTCAGTTCAGACCCATGTCTGAGGAACATTCAGAAGTGGATCGATCACCTGTCAATCAAAACCACTCCAGTCAAACATACAGTAAGTACTTTACTATTTGGGAGTTAGTTATTATCGTGCCAGGCTTTTACTGAGAGCCCATTGTGAAGCTCAGTTCTGTTATTTGAAGCCTGCAGAGAAAAACACCCTCAAGGCCCATGGTATTTATTTTAAAAATGTCACCCTTCCCTTGTCAATGTTCTCAGTCAACTTTGAGGATTCTTTTCAAACACGGTCAAGCTAGTCGATGAACTTATGTGTGTCTCCATACATCCAGTGCTGTGGTGGCAAGGCCACTTCGTTGAGATGGCCGCATTCCTTGCTACACTTGCACGACTGGATGAACATGGCAGCTCTCTGGAAACGCTCACCATCCGGGCACACAAAGGTCACAGGGACGGTGCGCGTGCGATGTGGCGAACAGCAGCGACCATCCGTACACGCACCGCAGTAGTTGGGCCGGTACAGGCGGACACTCTGACACTCGCCATACGACAGACGCATGGGTTCTGGGGCTTTTGGGGTCGGGGAGCATTTCTTGCCCTTCTGTAAAGGGAAGAGGAGGAGGGGGAGGGGGATGAGAGGGTGAGAGAGAAAGAGGGAGATAATCAGAGAGGGGCAGAGGAAAGTAAACGTTTCATGCTGTACTGTTGGGGCGCCTGTATTGTTTCAATAACAAACTTTTGCAGACATCTTTAAAACATCTTTGAATAAATGTCCGGTAGGCCTATGCAACCAAATCATCATGAACTTATCACTAACAAAGTGTCAGTCCTGAAAACAAAACTGAAGTTGATTCAATTATAGTAAAGTTATTAACTGAACACGCACAGTGACAAAAACAAAGTTTTGAATCAAACTCACTGAAACTCGCACAGACAGAGGCCTTATTAGTCTCAGTGGTAAATCAGCTATAATCTCCCAGCCCACAGTGTTTGCGTCCCAAATGCCACCCTATTCCCTACATAGTACACTACTTTTGACCAGAGCCTAATGGGCCCTGGTCAAAAGTAGTGCACTAAATAGGGAATAGGGTGGCATTTGGGATGCAAACACTGAGCCAGAGAAACAGAGGAGGATTAATATAGACACACCATCTCCCTGGCTGAGTGCACAGGGCCCAGGCGCCTAGCGATGGACAGTTGCTTGGCAGGAATGCCGTGGGTGGGGTGGAGGGGACTATATTTAAAAGGGTGCCACCGCCAGTGTGAGTAAATCAACGCTAGTCTGTTCCCATCGGGACGTGCTCCACAGAGGAAACAGTCTAGGGGGTTGGGGTTTGTTATCAAAGTGATACCAGATCAGTAGATGATAAGGGAGATATTGTTATTGCCTGGGATGATGATGATGATGATGATGATGATGATGATGAAGATATGTGCAGTCACACTCTCTTCTCTTGTACTGCATGCTTGTGCTCATACTGATGGGCACACACACACACAGACACACACAAACACACACACACACTACACAGTTACCTATTGCGTTGTCTAAATATGGAATTTACCTTGGGCGGGACGGCTACGTCACCGCAGGGACGGATGGTGCAGAGGCGCGTCTCTCTATCCAGCTTACACTGGCCGTTGTCGTTGGTGATACGTGAGGACACTCCCATCCCACAGCTTCGTGAGCACTGGGACCAGTCCGTTGTCTGGACAACACACTTCTCTAACGAATGCTTCCATACTGGGAAGGGTGAGAGGAAGAGGAGTGTGAGAGACAAAGGGAAGGAAGGAAGTTATAGGGAGACTATACCACAGAGGGAAGAAACCAGGATATATGACTGACTGATGTACAGACAAACATGAGTAACTATCGACCAATATTCATCAACTATTATACCACTAATGGTGATAGTGCTAGCGATGATCACTCAGTGTACATGATAAGCTACAGCCAGGTATCTATCATGATCAATAATTATGCATTTGGTGAATGTCAACAGTGCAACAGCTCCTCACCAGGCAGGTGCTTGTAGCCTTGTTCATTCTCCCAGACCTTGCCTCTCTCCACCAGCTCATTGGCCAGTGTGTTATCTGGCTGGTACTGGTCTGGCTGAGGTTTGGGTTGTGTTGGTTGGTGATGTTGCTTGGTGGGGGGAAGGCGCCCGGTACCCTTGTGGCAGTCCACAGTGAAGCAGCACTGCCCTGGCACCCTGACCAGCTGGGGATAGGGGCAGGAGGGGGTGGCGGGGGGCAGACGGTTGGCACAGAGCAGAGAACAGCCCACGACACCGTCGATGCAGGTACACTGGTGTTTACAGCCGGCGCGGAAATCCTCGCCGTTCTGGTAGATCCTCCCGTTGTACTCACACGTACGACCGTCTGTTTTTGCTGTTAAGAGAGGGAAATTAGGAGAATGCATTGAATTCCATTCAGTTCAGCACAGTACAGTTAGGTACAGTTCAGTACAATTAAATTCAACTTTAATTCCTTTAGGGGCAATTTAGATGGACACTAAGACCACTTCGAGGTAGTAACATATTTAGGCTTCATATTATCATAAAACCATCAGCAGGACCAATGAACTGTTTACTATCTACAGTATGTAATGTGCTATCATGTAACGAGGGGGTATTTTGGGAACCATCCATCCATGTCTCTGGAGAAATCTAAATATGAGGATGTGTTTTAAAGTCAAAGTACAAGAACCCCCACTGACAATCCCAGGTATGACCGGGAGGAATCTGCCATATACTCTGGTTACACCAGCTGAAACCCCCTTTACGCAATCCTCCCCTTAACAACCAGCAAACACGCAATAACCGACACTGACATGGCGCACAGACTGTAACCCAGAGAGAACACTTAGATCCATAGGGAGGTCAGAGGTCAGAGAAAGGGCAGAGTAAGGAAGTCTTGTGAGTAAGAATACATAAGAGTCTCTCTGTCTCCATATCACGGACATGGTAGAGCTCAATTCTTAGTCTATGAAGGATTGGAATCTTGGTTTGATATAGATAGAACTAGTTCCATTTTGGTCTGTGAGATTGAGCTCCATAAGGAATCTACTACACATCCAAATATCCTCCCCCACTGGGATACAACGTGTTAAGTCCTGGGGTTATGGTGACTTTCAACACATGGTTTAGTCCTACGGTAATATTTCTAATACATGCACCCTAAGATGCTATCACATAGAAATTCAACATCAACTAACTACTACACATCACACTTGAAAAGATATACACTTACATTATTTACACCTCATCATAGTTCTAACACTGAACACCTACAACCTACACTATACACTTCGAATCCTAACAATTCTACAGTACACACTTCCAAACAACCCACTTCCTCCCCCTAACACAACCTTACCCCTGCAGATGCCCTGGGCCAGGGTCACGTCATTGCCGTAGTTACACTCCAGTCCCTTGTGGTGGTCGCAGGGCATCGTGGGGCTGCAGTCCTGGTTCAGCTGGGAGGCACACACCTTGCAGCACCTGCAGCCGTCGGCCACCGCACTCACCCCGGGGGGGCACGAGAGGGGCATGGCTGGGCACTCACACACCGCCGGGCAGCTGGTACCCACCTGGAGGAGGGGAGAGGAGAGAGGAAGAGGGGGGAGGAGGGGGATAGAGGAGAGGTTTAGGTTCCTAGGCATAAACAGAGAGAAGCATAGGAATGTAAAGAGTTAACTTTGTAAATGTAATTTCTTGCTGTGGTCTGCCTTCATGGTTAAAACACTGCTAGTGATAAATATGTTCTAGGAGTCTAGGACTTGCCATTTTGTTCATTTGATATTAATTGTGAGATATTTATTTAACATGATTATTGTGTCCCCTTTGGAGTGGTTTTGAACACAGTTTACAATGAATTTATATACTTTAACTTCAATGTGAAGTAGTCCATTTAATTTGGTCATATCATTTCTACCCCTTTCTCCCTTTGGATGTCTTATCTGTCTAGACAGCTGTTTAAGTTTTGTACCCAATCCCCTGCCAACTCGTGATTCGAGTCACAGTACATCACTCTTCCGTGCAAACTTCTTCTAGTAACAGAATCAACAGTATGTAAAAGTCCCACCCTCAGACAGTGAGTCAAAGTTATTTGACAAGAACAAACATGCCTATCAAAAAAATACACAATTCAAGGTAGGGCTGGTAAGCTACAAAAAGAGTCTGGTACATTTTACATTACAGTTACCTTATAACTGTAATTATTCCTGTAATTACAGTGTAACAAGTATTGTAGGCCTCCTGTAGCTCAGTTGGTTGAGCATGGCGCTTGCAACGCCAGGGTTGTGGGTTCAATTCCCACGGGGGGACAGTATGAAAAATTTATGCACTCACTAACTGTAAGTCGCTCTGGATAAGAGCGTCTGCTAAATGATTAAAATGTAAAATGTAATTACTCATTAGTACACTAGGTTAGGGTTAAGGGTTACTACTGTAAGTACATTGTAACTAATTGTACCAATTAGTAATTACAAAACTGTTACACTGCAATTACACGAGCAGATGCACTGTATTGTAAAAGTGTTACCAAATAGTCTGTAGGTTACAGCCGTTTGAAATATATATCTTCAGGCAACAGAAACAAATACGTTAGAGAAGGGTTTTACTTGTGTCTCTCTAAAATACAATTTTTTATTTATTTTTTGTCATTTAGCTGACGCGCTTATCCAGAGCGACTTACATGTGCAATTAGGGTTAAGTGCCTTGCTCAAGGGCACATCGACAGATTTTTCACATAGTCGGCTCGGGGATTAGAACCAGCGACCTTTCGGTTACTGGCACAACGCTCTTAACCACTAAGCTACCTGCCGCCCTATTACTTCTGTATGACAGTCAAAGCACCTCCAACTGATCATTGCAAACAGTCTAAGCACTCCACTCATCCATTTCTATTTTGTTGCATGATTTGCATATGATCAGAATCATACCAAATTGACAGCTGCCAAGGTGATACGACTTACCTGTCTGGTGACTGCCATTGTCAAGAAAACAAAGATGATAAGTTTTGCCATAACTATTGATAAATTCCAATAAAACAGTAGACAGTTGTCAAAAAAAACAAGCTCTGATCTTGTTATTAGTCCGCTTGAATGCAGTTCTGAACTTTTAAAACCTCTTTCAAAAATATACTACAGTCGCACAGTTGCGTTAGAGCAATAGAAGTCGTTGAAGTGTAGAAAATTGTTGTTTTTCTCCCTTCCTCGAGATCGTCACAGTGTTACTGTATTCTAAATCATTAAACAGAGAGAGTATCCTACTCTACTTTATACCAACTCGTGAGCTCCGCAGAAACTCCGCCCATGCATTGCCATATGTCCAGCCAATTATCATTTGGGCAGCGGGCCAGACATTCCAAATGGGTGGAGTTAAGGAGAGGGCTACAAACTGATTGGGGGGCGTGCTTGAGGATGAATACCGTCATTCATACAATTCCCTAGAAGTAGTCCGTGTTTATTTTATTGGCTGGACTTAAATGTAACCGGTGCTTTTAAGTCACATTTAGACCTACTGACATTCCACCTTTGTGGCCATCGCTCTGTTAACGGCAAGATAAATATACCCAGCTTGCTGGTGTGTGCTGTAGACACTTCCAGTCCAGTCCAGTACAGTAATACTTATAGCAACAGCACCTCAGGAAAGGTGAAGCATTCCGGTGGTTTTGATACCAGTGTAACAGTACTGAAAATGAAAGTAGTCAAGGTGTAATGCAAAACATTAAAGTTAGATTAATAGTATAGGTATTACATGATTTCAGGAAAGTGAGAACCTTTTGTGGACTGCACAGATGTGTTTCATTACTTCCTATGCACTGTCTACGTCCACTAAAGAATGGCTACTGTCTGGGTCTTGATTGTTTAAAACGACCCTCATGTCTGCCTAGCTTTCCGTCTTGAATTGAGGTGGTCTGTGCTGACACAGCCATGAGGATAGACCTTGGTGTGTACTGTAAAGTTAATGGTTAACCCTGTTTATTACTAAAAGCCCATGTCAGGCCATTGTGCGTCTTCTCCCAGACTCCCACTCAATACTACATTCCCTTTTTTCCCATCCGACCATCAAGTTCTGTTTCTTTGTGGTTAGCTACTCCCTTGTGCTCTTTCCATTCCTGACACACCTCAAACACACAACCTTTATTTGATGAAAGAATGCATGAAAATGATAGGGAGAATGTACAGGTGAGAACAATATGAACTTTTAACAGTTATATTGGTCTCCTATAGACTGCCTATAGCCGTATTGCTATTGATAGCAAAGCTGTTTTGCAACAGTTATTACTCAATAGAGTGTTGTAGTCCTTGGAGCTCACAGGTAAATAGAGTTGCCTCTGAACTGGCAGGTGTTTCATTTTTTCTCTTTGAGGGGCAGTGGTTTCTTATTTTATTTGTGATCCACCGAAAGCCTTTTGAATTAACCTGGTTCCTCTCTAGGTTTCTTCCTGGGTTACTTCCTTCTAGGGAGTTTTTCCTAGCCACTGTGCTTCTGCTCCTGCATTGCTTGCTCTTTGGGGTTTTAGGCTGGGTATCTGTAAAGCACTTTGTGACAACTGCATTTGTTTGAATTTGATTGATTGCTTTAGCAGCAATCCGGAAGGAACTAGCCACAACTTACCAGTGAGTCCTGACCCACCATTCAGGAAACACTGCTGTAGGGCTTAGAAACGGTCTACTTCCCAAATGGCACGATATTCCCTATATAGTGCACCTGTAGGCCCTGGTCAAAAGTAGTGCACTGTAAAGAGAATAGGGTACCATTTGGGATGCATAGGGTCTGTCTGTCACCAGTGGTAATGATGTGACCAACGGAGACGGAAGTCATGGCCCATCTATATTAATCCAGGGTTACAGGGTTGTGAGAGACCTATTTAACCGACTACCACAGGTTTTTTGCCACATCACTGAGCTGGACGAGACAGACTCGGACATAGATTTTTTTTTAAACATGCTTTTTCAGAGACCTAAGGCACCAGGGCATTTTTAGAATAAGTCAAGTTGGAGGTTATTCCTGGTCTGACAATTGTTGTGGTGACTGTCAGAAGCCACATGATAAATAGGCCACAGGAGCACAACACTATGGCTGTCCCAATGGCACCCTATTCCCTATGTATCCCCATTTGGGATGCATCTTATGACACAACGGAAGAGAGAAATAGCTGATATTGTGTTTCTAAGGCCAGTCACACAGGGTGAACACAATACAGATAGACAGTACATGAGAGATTGAGGAGCACAATACTATGGTTGTATCCAAAATGGCTCCCTACTACAGGAAAAAAAAGAGGACTGAGCACGCCCCCATTCTCATCGACGGGGCTGTAGTGGAACAGGTTGAGAGCTTCAAGTTCCTTGGTGTCCACATCACCAACGAACTATCATGGTCCAAACACACCAAGACAGTCGTGAAGAGGGCACGACAAAGCCTATTCCCCCTCAGGAGACTAAAAAGATTTGGCATGGGTCCTCAGATCCTCAAAAAATTCTACAGCTGCACCATCGAGAGCATCCTGACTGGTTGCATCACCGCCTGGTATGGCAACTGCTTGGCCTCTGACCGCAAGGCACTACAGAGGGTAGTGCGTACGGCCCAGTACATCACTGGGGCAAAGCTCCCTTCCATCCAGGACCTCTATACCAGGCGGTGTCAGAGGAAGGCCCTCAAAATTGTCAAAGACTCCAGTCACCCTAGTCATAGACTGTTCTCTCTGCTACCGCACGGCAAGCGGTACCGGAGTGCCAAGTCTAGGTCCAAAAGACTTCTCAACAGCTTCTACCCCCAAGCCATAAGACTCCTGAACAGCTAATCATGGCTACCCGGACTATTTGCACTGCCCCCCCACCCCATCCTTTTTACGCTGCTGCTACTCTGTTAAGTATTTATGCATAGTCACTTTAACTCTACCCACATGTACATATTACCTCAACTACCTCAACTAGCCGGTGCCCCCGCACATTGACTATGCAACGGTACCCCCCTGTATATATAGCCTCCCTACTGTCACTTTATTCTATTGTATATATAGCCTCCCTACTGTCACTTTATTTTTACTTCTGCTCTTTTTTTCTCAACACTTTTTTGTTGTTGTTTTATTCTTACTTTTTTGTTTAAAATAAATGCACTGTTGGTTAAGGGCTGTAAGTAAGCATTTCACTGTAATGTCTGCACCTGTTGTATTCGGCGCATGTGACCAATAACATTTTATTTTATTTTATTTGATATTCCCTATGTAGTGCACTACTGTTGACTAGAGCTCTATGGGCTTTGGTCAAAAGTAGTGCACTACGTAGGGAATAGAGTGTGCTTATGACACAACGGAAGAGATAAATAGCTGATATTGTGTTTCTAAGGCCAGTCACACAGGGTGAACACAAAGCATGGAACTTGATACAGATAAGACAGTATAGGAGAGAGTGAGTGAGAGTGGCTGAGTGCAGAATGGGGAGAACAAGGAGAGACAAATGGAAGCGATGGACAAAGAACTGGGCTGAGAAGAAGAGTGTGGGAGAGGGCTTGCCTGAGAGGGGGAGAAGTGGAGAGAGGGAGGACAGGTGTTCTGTGGTAACAGAGTTTGTTTTTTCAAGGGGAGGAGGTAGCATACTCCACATCTCCTACTCCGCCCCTATATGTGGTGCTACTGACAGCCTGGAGTAAGTTTCCCCTAGGTACAGACCTAGAATCAGCTTCAACTCCCCCAATCCTAACCTTAACCATTATGGGGAAAGTGCTAAACTGACCCAAGATCAGCATTGAGGCAACTTCACCCTACACGCAAAAACACAGCACTATTGCCTGGTCTTACACAGCAGCATTTAACATTTACATTTAAGATAACTTTACATTTAAGATATCTTAAAATACACATTGACCTACATATTAAGATTTAAATGTAGAGGGCTAAATACTATATATTACATAATTTAATTCAAGTAAATATCTAAATAGGAGGGTAAATTAAGTAGTCGTATTCTGAAATAGAACAGGAATATGAGTTTGTGTGTGAATGAGAAAGGAAGGGATGGGGGAGAAGGAAGGGAGAAAGGGGGTGGAGAAAGAGGGGGAAAGGAGAGAAAGAGGAATTTGGAGTCCCTCCTAGTTCTTATACACTGAACAAAAATATAAACGCAACGTGCAACAATTTCAAAGATTTTACTGAGTTACAGTTCATATAAAGAAATCAGTCAATTGAAATTAATTCATTAGGCACTAATCTATGGATTTCACATGACTGGGAATACAGATATGCATCTGTTGGTCACAGATACCTTAAAAAAAGAAGGTAGGTGCGTGGATCAGAAAACCAGTCAGTGGGCTCCCGAGTGGTGCAGCGGTCTAAGGCACTGCATCTCAGTGCTTGAGGCGTCACTACCATTTGTTTCCAGGCTGTATCACAACCGGCCGTGATTAGGAGTCTCATTGGGCGGTGCACAATTGGCCCAGCGTCGTCCAGGTTTGGCCGGTGTAGGCCGTCAGTGTAAATAAGAATTTGTTCTTAACTGACTTGCCTAGTAAAATAAAAAATGTTAATCTTGTGTGACCACCATTCGCAACACATCTCCTTCGCATAGAGTTGATCAGGCTGTTGATTGTGGCCTGTGGAATGTTGTCCCACTCCTCTTCAATGGCTGTTGCTGTATATTGGCGGGAACTGGAACCCGCTGTCATACACGTATATCCAGAGCATCCCAAACATGCTTAATGGGTGACATGTCTGGTGAGTATGCAGGCCATGGAAGAACTGGGACACTTTCAGCTTCCAGGAATTATGTACATATCCTTGCGACATGAGGCCATGCATTATCATGCTGAAACATGAGGTGATGGTGGCAGATGAATGGCATGATAAAATGCAATTGTGTTCGTTGTCCGTAGTTTATGCCTGCTGATACCATAACCCCACTGCCACCATTAATCATCTTCTTGATATGCCACATCTGTAAATTGTTTACACTAGCTACCACAGCCACAAGGTTGGTAAAAATTCATGAAAACAACAATTATATAATTTAAGGTTAGGGTTAGGCATAAGGTTAGCAGTGTAGTAAAGGTTAGGGTTGAGGTTAGGGTAAGGTTTAAAATCAGATTTTAATAAGATAAATTGTAGAAATAGGCGGGGTTTATCACTTTGTGGCTGTGGTAACTGGTGACGACCTTTAGAAAGCACTATTTGGCGTTTGAAATGAAAAGGCACCTGGAAAATAATTTTTTACATCTATTTTGTTGTGCTGTTACATTTGTATTGTTGTTTAATGTCCAATGTGTTGTTACATATCATTTGAGCTGCGTGCACCACGAGCAAAATGTGTAATTTCACTTTGCCTGTCAGATCCATGATGAGCACAGGCATGTGACAGCAGGTCTAATATTAGGCTACATGTTTAAATCTGTAAAAACATTTTCTCCCCAAGCTGTTTACAGGCATTTAACACCATTCTGCATTTTGGCCATCTATTTTGCCAACATCAATCTGTTAAATCACATTGTTAAAATGTTTTCATTCCGTTACAATTGTAACAGTCCTGGCTGAGACACATATGCTTTGTGGTTACAATGTAGCCTAGCTGAGTCTGTATGCACCTATGTGCAAAATGAAAAAGCACAGGATGTTTGTACCTCTATAAAACAGCTCTGCTTTGCTTGGTAAACAATATCGACCAAGTGAACAAATTCTACCCTCATTGCATCGATTATGTATGCTGCTGAGACAAGTTTGAAACATTTTCATAGTGGCACTGTGACAGTGCTTCAAACAAATAAAAGTCCATGTCGGACGTCAAAACTCGATCTATAACCAAAGATCAAGTTTTCAAATACTGTAAAACTATTTGGTGGAATGTGCTTAGAATGTTTTTATTTATTGAAGACAACGTTAATTAGCTTTGGCTCTAGTGTTCCATAGGCCTACATATGCATTTGTGGGGCACAACAAAAAAGAAACCAAACCAAGCATCAATCAGATCTTCTCCCTAAATTCCTTTTCCCATCCATGTCTCACTCACTCAATTGCGTTCTACCACTCCCTCTACACATGCGTCCCAAGTACACACACAAGCAAGCTCCCACTATGCCTCCAGAAATACATGCCTAAACGTATCTACAGTGAGGGAAAAAAGTATTTGATCCCCTGCTGATTTTGTACATTTGCCCACTGACAAAGAAATGATCAGTCTATAATTTTAATGGTAGGATTATTT
Organism: Coregonus lavaretus; assembly: GCF_964263955.1. Taxonomy (NCBI): domain Eukaryota; kingdom Metazoa; phylum Chordata; class Actinopteri; order Salmoniformes; family Salmonidae; genus Coregonus; species Coregonus lavaretus. The sequence continues at coordinate 3,840,398 of NC_140027.1, forward strand.
GAACAGTGAGAGACAGAATAACAACAACAAAATCCAGAAAAACGCATGTCAAAAATGTTATAAATTGATTTGCATTTTAATTAGGGAAATAAGTATTTGACCCCTCTGCAAAACATTACTTAGTACTTGGTGGCAAAACCCTTGTTGGCAATCACAGAGGCCAGACGTTTCCTGTAGTTGGCCACCAGGTTTGCACACATCTCCGCAGGGATTTTGCCCCACTCCTCTTTGCAGATCTTCTCCAAGTCATTAAGGTTTCGAGCCTGACGTTTGGCAACTCGAACCTTCAGCTCCCTCCACAGATTTTCTATGGGATTAAGGTCTGGAGACTGGCTAGGCCACTCCAGGACCTTAATGTGCTTCTTCTTGAGCCACCCCTTTGTTGCCTTGGCCGTGTGTTTTGGGTCATTGTCATGCTGGAATACCCATCCACGACCCATTTTCAATGCCCTGGCTGAGGGAAGGAGGTTCTCACCCAATATTTGACGGTACATGGCCCCGTCCATCGTCCCTTTGATGCGGTGAAGTTGTCTTGTCCCCTTAGCAGAAAAACACCCCCAAAGCATAATGTTTCCACCTCCATGTTTGACGGTGGGGATGGTGTTATTGGGGTCATAGGCAGCATTCCTCCTCCTCCAAACACGGCGAGTTGAGTTGATGCCAAAGAGCTAAATTTTGGTCTCATCTGACCACAACACTTTCACCCAGTTCTCCTCTGAATCATTCAGATGTTCATTGGCAAACTTCAGACGGGCCTGTATATGTGCTTTCTTGAGCAGGGGGACCTTGCAGGCGCTGCAGGATTTCAGTCCTTCATGGCGTAGTGTGTTACCAATTGTTTTCTTGGTGACTATGGTCCCAGCTGCCTTTAGATCATTGACAAGATCCTCCCGTGTAGTTCTGGGCTGATTCCTCACCGTTCTCATTATCATTGCAACTCCACGAGGTGAGATCTTGCATGGAGCCCCAGGCCGAGGGAGATTGACAGGTCTTTTGTGTTTCTTCCATTTGCGAATAATCGCACCAACTGTTTTCACATTCTCACCAAGCTGCTTGGCAATGGTCTTGTAGCCCATTCCAGCCTTGTGTAGGTCTACAATCTTGTCCCTGACATCCTTGGAGAGCTCTTTGGTCTTGGCCATGGTGGAGAGTTTGGAATCTGATTGATTGCTTCTGTGGACAGGTGTCTTTTATACAGGTAACAAACTGAGATTAGGAGCATTCCCTTTAAGAGTGTACTCCTAATCTCAGCTCGTTACCTGTATAAAAGACACCTGGGAGCCAGAAATCTTTCTGATTGAGAGGGGGTCAAATACTTATTTCCCTCATTAAAATGCTAATCATGCGTTTTTCTGGATATTTTTGTTGTTATTCTGTCTCTCACTGTTCAAATAAACCTACCATTAAAATTATAGACTGATCATTTCTTTGTCAGTGGGCAAATGTACAAAATCAGCAGGGGATCAAATACTTTTTTCCCTCACTGTAGCCCTGGACTCTATAGACCTAGACAGATCCAGGCAAGAGATGCACGTCTCTTCACACTGTCAACCTCTTTCATTTGGAAAAATATTATGTTCTATTTAATTCTGATATATTACACTGTTTTAAAAAAAAAAACTATAAAATAGGTGTGTCTTGGCTGTGATAAGGGCTCGGGAAATAAGAGCGTCTTGTTAGCTAAATTAACAATACAAGGTTATGCTATTACACAGCCCTAGGCTGCTACAATTAAGCGCCTGCTGAGGTTACTGCCTTTTTGAAGATTGTGGTCCATGATATGATATAACCTGTTGATATTATGGTTTCAATAAATCAATATTTTATAGGGTAGGGCTGACAGAGAGAGGGAGGGAGGGTGGGTGGGGAGTTCTCGGCCCATCCCTTCCAGGAAAATGTTTATGTTCCAGAGAACTGAAGAGGAGGATTCAGCTCCAGAGAACCTACGTGGGCATAGGTTCTTCTTATTTTATCTTAAAGGGACATATCTATAACTACCCCCTGACAGGTAAATCACTGACAATCAAGGGAGTTTCATCACCTAAAATAATAAAACAATGATTAGCCTAAGAATGAAAAGATTAGCGACCATGTGAGTCTCTGGGTTGCTATCTATGTGCAGTAGTTCTCTTGCTTATTAAAACTGATCTCAGGTCAGCTGGTAGCAGGGTCTTAGCCTGAAAGTCTATGTGCAGTGGTTCTCCTGGTGCTGTCTCAGGTCCAGTTTGCGTTGGAAGCCGAAGAGGCAGCACGGTCAGTAGCAGGGTTGGTTGCCACTGTGCTGACGGCTGCGAGTGATGACGTTGAAGCTCTGGCTGAAGGCTTTGCCACACCCCTGGCACGCATGGGGCTTCTCACCTGGGATAAAAGGGCAGAGGGGACATACTGTATTAAAGGGGAAGTTCACTATTTTTACTAAGTTAAAGGGGCAGTGCAGTCAGAAATGTGATTGACCTGTTTTCCCCCATGATATTTCCACACTATGAGGTCGAAATAACACACTGAAATCGTGAAAAATTATGATAATGCCCTTCTAGTGTAAGAGCTTTTTGTAAAGAAAACTGCTGGAATTTCAGCCTGTTCAGGTGGGATGGAGTTTCTGTCCCACAGTATGACATCACAATCTGATCTGATTATTCTGACCAATGACCAGTCACCTCATATGCGTCCTCCTACGTTGAAGGGGTAAGCGGGGTAGGCTCTAGAGCTGTGGTGTCAAACTCATTTTGCCCCAAAGGCAGCATTCGATCTTCAACAAAGTCCGGAGGGCCGCACTGAAAATTGGTTAAATTTGAGTTTGGGGAATTTTCCATGATCCCTGACTGTCTAGCTTTCATTTCGGTGATTATTAGCAAGCTAGACACAGTCAAGAAAAGAAAGTATGAATGTATATATTGTCATTTCTACACAGTTTCAATTTGGTTTTAGTCATTTGAAAGTATATTGAGTCTCAGAGAAATAAATTATACAAAATATTTGGAGTTATTTTCATTAAATAAACAAATACAGTGATTTATTAGACATACAGTAATGATTAAAAAATTAAATAAAAAAGACAAGCAAAAACTAAAACGCTTTTATTATGGAAGTGGTCCGATGAAGCAGATGCTAAGCTACAGGACTGTTTTGCTCACACAGACTGGAATATGTTCCGGGATTCATCCAATGGCATTGAGGAGTACACCACATCAGTCACCTGCTTCATTAATAAGTGCATCGACGACGACGTCCCCACAGTGACCGTACGTACATATCCCAACCAGAAGCCATGGATTACAGGCAACATCTGCACTGAGCTAAAGGCTAGTGCTGCCGCTTTCAAGGAGCGGGATACTAATCCGGACGTTTATAAGAAATCCCGCTACGCCCTCCAAAGAACCATCAAACAGGCAAAGAGTCAATACAAGACTAAGATCGAATCCTACTACACCGGCTCTGACGCCCGTCGGATGTGGTAGGGCTTGCAAACTATCACGTATTACAAAGGGATACCCAGCCGCAAACTGCCTTCTATGCTCGCTTTGAGGCAAGCAACACTGAACCATGCATGAAAGCACCAGCTGTTCCGGACGACTGTGTGATCACGCTCTCCGCAGCCGATGTACAGTATCTCACAAAAGTGAGTACACCCCTCACATTTTTGTAAATATTTCATTATATCTTTTCATGTGAAAACACTGAAGAAATGACACTTTGTGAGTGTACAGCTTGTATAACAGTGTACATTTGCTGTCCCCTCAAAATAACTCAACACAGCCATTAATGTCTAAACCACTGGCAACAAAAGTGAGTACACCCCTATGTGAAAATGTCCAAATTGGGCCCAATTAGCCATTTTCCCTCCCCGGTGTCATGTGACTCGTTATGTTACAAGGTCTCAGGTGTGAATGGGGAGCAGGTGTGTTAAATTTGGTGTCATCGCTCTCACACTCCCTCATACTGGTCACTGGAAGTTCAACATGGCACCTCATGGCAAAGAACTCTCTGAGGATCTGAAAAAAATAAGTGTTGCTCTACATAAAGATGGCCTGGGCTATAAGAAGATTGCCAAGATCCTGAAACTGAGCTGCAGCACAGTGGCCAAGACCATACAGCAGTTTAACAGGACAGGTTCCACTCAGAACAGGCCTCGCCATGGTCTACCAAAGAAGTTGAGTGCACGTGCTTAGTGTCATATCCAGAGGTTGTCTTTGGGAAATAGACGTATGAGTGCTGCCAGCATTGCTGCAGAGGTTGAAGGGGTGGGGGGTCAGCCTGTCAGTGCTCAGACCATACGCCGCACACTGCATCAAATTGGTCTGCATGGCTGTCGTCCCAGAAGGAAGCCTCTTCTAAAGATGATGCACAAGAAAGCCCGCAAACAGTTTGCTGAAGACAAGCAGATGAACACACAACGTTAGACACGGACACGAACGATCTGCTTGGCGTGTTGACACACTGCTGGTTTGTTGTGGCCGAGTATTGGTGCTAAACCGTGTTGTTGGAGTCCGGCATGCTAGCTGGCTGTGGCGTCTTATGACTAGGTGCCCTGGACGATTTTCACGGAAGAATACTGTACCTAGTTAGCTAGCTGAATAAACTAAGTTAGTCTATTCCTAGAAAACATTGAACCGCTGTAGTTTACAACAATTATAGTTTCTGAGGTGGAAGTTGGGAGAGTTATATTTTGGTTGTTGTGGTGAGGGAGGCCCCGCTCTCTCCTTTCCCAGATGTTTAGTTGATTTCATTCCGATCTCCTTTGCATTATTGTAGCCATTTTCTGCAGCCTGTCAACTATGCCTCTGCCTATCCCTGTTCTCTCCTCTCCGCACAGGCTATACAAACGCCTCACACCGCGTGGCTGCTGCCTCTCTAACCTGGTGGTCCCTGCACGCACCACCCACATGGAGTTCCAGGTCTCAGGCAGCCTCTGGAACTGCCGTTCTGCTGCCAACAAGGCAGAGTTCATCTCAGCCTATGCTACCCTCCAGTCCCTCGACTTATTGGCGCTGACGGAAACATGGATTACCACTGAAAACACTGCTACTCCTACTGCTCTCTCCTCGTCTGACCATGTGTTCTCGCATACCCTGAGAGCATCTGGTCAGCGGGGTTGTGGCACAGGAATCCTCATCTCTCCCAAATGGACATTCTCTATTTTTCCCCTGACCCATCTGTCTATCTCCTCATTTGAATTCCATGCTGTCACAGTCACTAGCCCATTTAAGCTTAATATCCTTGTCATCTATCGCCCTCCAGGTTCCCTTGGAGAGTTCATCAATGAGCTTGACGCCTTGAGAAGTTCCTTTCCTGAGGATGGCTCACCCCTCACAGTTCTGGGGGACTTCAACCTCCCTACGTCTACCTTTGACTCATTTCTCTCTGCCTCCTTCTTTCCACTCCTCTCCTCTTTTGACCTCACCCTCTCACCATCCCCGCCTACTCACAAGGCAGGCAATACGCTTGACCTCATCTTTACTAGATGCTGTTCTTCTACTAATCTCACTGCAACTCCCCTCCATGTCTCCGACCACTACTTTGTATCCTTTTCTCTCTCGCTCTCCTCCAACACTACTCACTCTGCCCCTACTCAGATGGTAATGCGCCGTCGCAACCTTCGCTCTCTCTCTCCCGCTACTCTCTCCTCTTCCATCCTATCATCTCTTCCCTCTGCTCAATCCTTCTCCCTCCAATCTCCTGATTCTGCCTCCTCAACCCTCCTCTCCTCCCTTTCTGCATCCTTTGACTCTCTATGTCCCCTATACTCCCGGCCGGCTCGGTCCTCCCCTCCAGCTCCGTGGCTTGATGACCCATTGCGAGCTCACAGAGCAGGGCTCCGGGCAGCCGAGCGGAAATGGAGGAAAACTAGACTCCCTGCGGACCTGGCATCTTTTCACTCCCTCCTCCCTACATTTTCTTCATCTGTTTCTGCTGCTAAGGCCACTTTCTACCACTCTAAATTCCAAGCATCTGCCTCTAACCCTAGGAAGCTCTTTGCCACCTTCTCCTCCCTGCTGAATCCCCCCCCCCCCCCCCCCGTCACGGAGGCTCTCCGCACTGCTAAAGCTAACTCTCTCTCCTCTGCTCTTGTCCTTCTAGACCTGTCTGCTGCCTTTGATACTGTGAACCATCAGATCCTCCTCTCCACCCTCTCCGAGCTGGGCATCTCCGGCGCGGCTCACTCTTGGATTGCGTCCTACCTGACCGGTCGCTCCTACCAAGTGGCGTGGCGAGAAGCTGTCTCCGCACCACGTGCTCTCACCACTGGTGTCCCCCAGGGCTCAGTTCTAGGCCCTCTCCTATTCTCGCTATACACCAAGTCACTTGGCTCTGTCATATCCTCACATGGCCTCTCCTATCATTGCTACGCAGACGACACACAACTAATCTTCTCCTTTCCCCCTTCTGATAACCAGGTGGCGAATCGCATCTCTGCATGTCTGGCAGACATATCAGTATGGATGACGGATCACCACCTCAAGCTGAACTTTGGCAAGACGGAGCTGCTCTTCCTCCCGGGGAAGGACTGCCCGTTCCATGACCTCGCCATCACGGTTGACAACTCCGTTGTGTCCTCCTCCCAGAGTGCGAAGAGCCTTGGCGTGACCCTGGACAACACCCTGTCGTTCTCCGCTAACATCAAGGCAGTGACCCGATCCTGTAGGTTCATGCTCTACAACATTCGGAGAGTACGGCCCTGCCTTACACAGGAAGCGGCACAGGTCCTAATCCATGCACTTGTCATCTCCCGTCTGGATTACTGCAACTCGCTGTTGGCTGGGCTCCCTGCCTGTGCCATTAAACCCCTACAACTCATCCAGAATGCCGCAGCCCATCTGGTGTTCAACCTTCCCAAGTTCTCTCACGTCACCCCGCTCCTCCGCACACTACACTGGCTTCCAGTTGAAGCTCGCATCTGCTACAAGACCATGGTGCTTGCCTACGGAGCTGTGAGGGGAACGGCACCTCCGTACCTTCAGGCTCTGATCAGTCCCTACACCCAAACGAGGGCATTGCGTTCATCCACCTCTGGCCTGCTGGCTCCCCTACCTCTGCTGAAGCACAGTTCCCGCTCAGCCCAGTCAAAACTGTTCGTTGCTCTGGCACCCCAATGGTGGAACAAGCTCCCTCACGACGCCAGGACAGCGGAGTCACTCACCACCTTCCGGAGACATTTGAAACCCCACCTCTTTAAGGAACACCTGGGATAGGATAAAGTAATCCTTCTAACCCCCCCCCCCCCCCCCACCAAAAAAACATATTGTAAAGTGGTTATCCCACTGGCTATAAGGTGAATGCGCCAATTTGTAAGTCGCTCTGGATAAGAGCGTCTGCTAAATGATGTAAATGTAAATGTAATGTAAATGTACACTGTTATACAAGCTGTACACTCACTACTTTACATTGTAGCAAAGTGTAATTTCTTCAGTGTTGTCACATGAATAGATATACTCAAATATTTACAAAAATGTGAGGGGTGTACTCACTTTTGTGAGATAGACCTTCAAATAGGTCAACATTCACAAGGCCGCGTGCCAGACGGTTTACCAGGACACGTACTCAGAGCATGCGCTGACCAGCTGGCAAGTGTCTTCACTGACATTTTCAACCTCTCCCTGACCCAGTCTGTAATACCTACATGTTTCAAGCAGACCACCATAGTCCCTGTGCCCAAGAACATGAAGGTAACCTGAACCTAAATGACTACGCCATATCACTCACATCTGCATTGCTCACATCAACACCATCATCCCAAAAACCCTGGATCCACCACTACAATTCGCATACCGCCCCAACAGATCCATAGATGACGCAATCTCTATTGCACTCCACACTGCCCTTCCCCACCTGGACAAAAGGAGCACCTACGTGAGAAGGCTGTTCATTGACTACAGCTCAGCATTCAACATCATAGCGCCGTCAAAGCTAATCACTAAACTAAGGACCCTGGGACTGAACACCTCCCTCTGCAACTGGATCCTGGACTTCCTGACAAGCCACCCCCAGATGGTGAGGGTAGGCAACAACACATCTGCCACGCTGACCCTCAACACGGGGGGACCCCTCAGAGGTGTGTGCTTAGTCCCCTCCTGTACTCCCTGTTCGCCCACAACTGCTTGGCCACGTACGACTCCACACCATCATTAAGTTTGTCGACGACACAACGGTGGTAGGCCTGATCACAGACGACGATGATACAGCCTATAGGGAAGAGGTCAGTGTGGTGCCAGGACAACAACCTCTCCCTCAATGTAAGCAAGACAAAGGAGCTGATCGTGGACTACAGGAAAAGGAGGGCAGAGCACGCCCCCATTCACATCGAGGGGGTTGTAGTGGAGTGGTTTGAGAGCTTCAAGTTCCTTGGTGTCCACATCAGTAAGGACTTATCATGGTCCAAACACACAGTCCAGCTCCGGTCAGCTGCTCCACTCCAGTGCCAGAGCAGTCTACTCCACCGGTGCCTAGTCCAGCTCCGGTCAGCTGCTCCAGTCCAGTGCCAGAGCAGTCCGCTCCACCGGGGTCCAGTTCCACTCCAGTGCCAGAGCAGTCCGCTCCACCGGTGCCCAGTCCTGCTCCGGTTATCTGCTCCCTACCAGATCCGGGGCAGTCCACTTCACCGGTGCCTAGTCCGGGTCCGTCGTCTACTCTTCCTCCATGCCGGAGCCATCTGCTCCACCGGGGTCCGAGCCGGAACCAGACGTCGACCCCTCTCCAGGATCGGGGCCTCCCACACCAGGGTCCAGACAGGACTTGGTGCATCACGGGAGGACTGCCGAGCCGGAACCAGACGTCAACGCCTCTCCATGGTCGAGGGCTCCCACTCCAGGGTCCAGACAGGGCTTGGTGCATCGTGGACTGAGAGGGGAAGCATCGCGCCGGGGTCCAGACCGGACCAGATGTGCTACGGGGAGGCAGGAAAGGAGAGGAGTTTACGGTGTCCGGAGCCGCCACCGAGGCTAGATGCCCACCCAGACTCTCCCCTAATAAGTCAGGTTTTTTGCGGCCGGAGTCCGCAACTTTGGGGGGGGGGGGGTGTACTGTCACGCCCTAACCTTGAGAGCCCTGTTATTTCTCTAGTTAGTTTGGTCAGGGTGTGAATGCTAGTTGATCTATGTTATATATTTCTATGTTGGCCGGGTGTGGTTCCCAATCAGAGGCAGCTGTCGATCGTTGTCTCTGATTGGGGATCATACTTAGGCAGCCATTTTGCCTACCTTAGTTGTGGGATCTTGTTTCAGTTTAGGCTTGTTGCTGTTAGCCTTTAGAACTTCACGTTCAGTTGCTTTTGTTATTTTGTCAAATATTTATTTAATAAATTAAACATGTATGCATACCACGCTGCACCTTGGTCCGATCCTTAATACAATGAACAAGACACTCCAACACAAACACACACACATCTTCACATATGCTGCTACTCTTTGTTTATTATCTATGCCTAGTCGCTTTACCCCTACCTACATTTACATATTACCTCAATTACCTTGACTAACTCGTACCCCTGCACATTGACTCTGTACCTTTACCCCTTGTATATAGCCTCATTATTGCTATTTTATTATGTTACTATTTTTCCTTTAGTTTATTTAGCACATTTTTCTTATTTACTTTTTAAAAACTCTGAATTGTTGGTTAAGGGCTCGTAAGTAAGCATTTCACAGTAAGGTCTACACCTGTTTTATTCGGCGCATGTGAGAAAGAACATTAGATTTGATTTGAATATTCTGTTCACAAACACTTGGGATGCAGGGGCAGAAACCAGATCCAGTGCCACAGGGCACAGCTTTGGATAAACAGCCATCCTTGCCTGCCAGAACTGGAGAGGTGACTCAACATGCCCCCCTTTACCTCTTCCAGGTATTTCCGCAGCTCACACAGGGCACTTAATGCCCTGCCAGGTTGACCCTCTGGCTGGACAGTGACCTCAGACAGAATCTTCGATGCGAGGAAGCTATATTTCTGAAGCACTGTGGTCGAGATGCTTGCTGGATTCATCATGCTGACATCTTCCTGGGGTCCTGCTGCGCAATGTTGAGACGGCACGGCACCACATCAGACAGCGACTGGCTGTCAGTTTGAAGTTGGTTGGTGTGGATTGCGAATGGCTCCAGTAACTTCACAACCTGTTCTAGCTTGTCCCAGTCACACTCTGTGCTCACCCTCAGATTTCTTCCCTGTTAGCTGCCCACTGGGTTAAAACTATTTGAATCAATGCTATTTCCATGTCATTTGAATCAAAGTGGAAATCTGATTGGATTTGCAAAAAGTACTCAACTGAAGGGAATTTCGTCTTTTTTTCACCTAACTTTTAACTTCAATCCAATGACAGGGTGATATTTTTGGTTGATTCCACGTTGAATTCACATTAGTTGAAAACTCAACCAAATGTAAATCAAAAGTAGACGTTGAACTGACATCTGTGCCCAGTGGGTAGTGATAGCTAGTGACAGTGATGCACAAGCTAGGCCTATTTGAAACATCTGCATCTACTGACAGCATTTATCCGCCAGATTCAGAAGATCGAAAATCCCATTAGATTTTTGTCTAAAGTTTAGAAGAAAAAAACTCTAACTAAACATAATTTATGATGGTTTTCGTTTTATTTAATTTTGCAGTCAAAGATAAGTGCGTAAAAATCATCTGTCCTCAGTTCCAAACTGTCTCTGGAAGCAACGTCATCACAATATTTCGCTGCCATTGGACTCTGGAGCAGTGGAAACACGTTCTCTGGAGTGATGAATCACGTTTCATCATCTAGCAATCCAACTGACTAATCTGGGTTTGGCGGATGCCAGGAGAACGCTACCTGCCCCAATGCATAGTGCCAACTGTCAAGTTATACAGTGGGGAAAAAAAGTATTTAGTCAGCCACCAATTGTGCAAGTTCTCCCACTTAAAAAGATGAGAGAGGCCTGTAATTTTCATCATATGTACACGTCAACTATGACAGACAAAATGAGAAAAAAAAATCCAGAAACTCACATTGTAGGATTTTTAATGAATTTATTTGCAAATTATGGTGGAAAATAAGTATTTGGTCAACTTCAAACAAGCAAGATTTCTGGCTCTCACAGACCTGTAACTTCTTCTTTAAGAGGCTCCTCTGTCCTCCACTCGTTACCTGTATTAATGGCACCTGTTTGAACTTGTTATCAGTATAAAAGACACCTGTCCACAACCTCAAACAGTCACACTCCAAACTCCACTATGGCCAAGACCAAAGAGCTGTCAAAGGACACCAGAAAAAAAATTGTAGACCTGCACCAGGCTGGGAAGACTGAATCTGCAATAGGTAAGCAGCTTGGTTTGAAAAAATCTACTGTGGGAGCAATTATTAAGAAATGGAAGACATACAAGACCACTGATAATCTCCCTCGGTCTGGGGCTCCACGCAAGATCTCACCCAGTGGGGTCAAAATGATCACAAGAACGGTGAGCAAAAATCCCAGAACCACACGGGGGGACCTAGTGAATGACCTGCAGAGAGCTGGGACCAAAGTAACAAGCCTACCATCAGTAACACACTGCGCCGCCAGGGACTCAAATCCTGCAGTGTCAGACGTGTCCCCCTGCTTAAGCCAGTACATGTCCAGGCCCGTCTGAAGTTTGCTAGAGTGCATTTGGATGATCCAGAAGAGGATTGGGAGAATGTCATATGGTCAGATGAAACCAAAATATAACTTTTTGGTAAAAACTCAACTCGTTGTGTTTGGAGGACAAAGAATGCTGAGTTGCATCCAAAGAACACCATACCTACTGTGAAGCATGGGGGTGGAAACATCATGCTTTGGGGCTGTTTTTCTGCAAAGGGACCAGGACGACTGATCCGTGTAAAGGAAAGAATGAATGGGGCCATGTATCGTGAGATTTTGAGTGAAAACCTCCTTCCATCAGCAAGGGCATTGAAGATGACACGTGGCTGGGTCTTTCAGCATGACAATGATCCCAAACACACCGCCCGGGCAACGAAGGAGTGGCTTCGTAAGAAGCATTTCAAGGTCCTGGAGTGGCCTAGCCAGTCTCCAGATCTCAATCCCATAGAAAATCTTTGGAGGGAGTTGAAAGTCTGTGTTGCCCAGTGACAGCCCCAAAACATTACTGCTCTAGAGGAGATCTGCATGGAGGAATGGGCCAAAATACCAGCAACAGTGTGTGAAAACCTTGTGAAGACTTACAGAAAACGTTTGACCTGTGTCATTGCCAACAAAGGGTATATAACAAAGTATTGAGAAACTTTTGTTATTGACCAAATACTTATTTTCCACCATAATTTGCAAATAAATTCATAAAAAATCCTACAATGTGATTTTCTGGATTTTTTTTTCTCATTTTGTCTGTCATAGTTGACGTGTACCTATGATGAAAATTACAGGCCTCTCTCATCTTTTCAAGTGGGAGAACTTGCACAATTGGCGGCTGACTAAATACTTTTTTTCCCCACTGTATATATATATTTTTTAAGGGGGTAGATCAGCTTAATATTGCAGATAGATTGTAACTTCCATCAATGTAATTGTCTGCATCACTTCCAATCCCCCATGTTTATATATATACAGTGGGGAGAACAAGTATTTGATACACTGCCGATTTTGCAGGTTTTCCTACTTACAAAGCATGTAGAGGTCTGTAATTTTTATCATAGGTACACTTCAACTGTGAGAGACGGAATCTAAAACGAAAATCCAGAAAATCACATTGTATGATTTTTAAGTAATTAATTTGCATTTTATTGCATGACATAAGTATTTGATACATCAGAAAAGCAGAACTTAATATTTGGTACAGACACCAGGTTTGCACACACTGCAGCAGGGATTTTGGCCCACTCCTCCATACAGACCTTCTCCAGATCCTTCAGGTTTCGGGGCTGTCGCTGGGCAATACGGACTTTCAGCTCCCTCCAAAGATGTTCTATTGGGTTCAGGTCTGGAGACTGGCTAGGCCACTCCAGGACCTTGAGATGATTCTTACGGAGCCACTCCTTAGTTGCCCTGGCTGTGTGTTTCGGGTCGTTGTCATGCTGGAAGACCCAGCCACGACCCATCTTCAATGCTCTTACTGAGGGAAGGAGGTTGTTGGCCAAGATCTCGCGATACATGGCCCCATCAATCCTCCCCTCAATACGGTGCAGTCGTCCTGTCCCCTTTGCAGAAAAGCATCCCCAAAGAATGATGTTTCCACCTCCATGCTTCACGGTTGGGATGGTGTTCTTGGGGTTGTACTCATCCTTCTTCTTCCTCCAAACACGGCGAGTGGAGTTTAGACCAAAAAGCTCTATTTTTGTCTCATCAGACCACATGACCTTCTCCCATTCCTCCTCTGGATCATCCAGATGGTCATTGGCAAACTTCAGACGGGCCTGGACATGCGCTGGCTTGAGCAGGGGGACCTTGCGTGCGCTGCAGGATTTTAATCCATGACGGCGTAGTGTGTTACTAATGGTTTTCTTTGAGACTGTGGTCCCAGCTCTCTTCAGGTCATTGACCAGGTCCTGCCGTGTAGTTCTGGGCTGATCCCTCACCTTCCTCATGATCATTGATGCCCCACGAGGTGAGATCTTGCATGGAGCCCCAGACCGAGGGTGATTGACCGTCATCTTGAACTTCTTCCATTTTCTAATAATTGCGTCAACAGTTGTTGCCTTCTCACCAAGCTGCTTGCCTAATGTCCTGTAGCCCATCCCAGCCTTGTGCAGGTCTACAATTGTATCCCTGATGTCCTTACACAGCTCTCTGGTCTTGGCCATTGTGGAGTGGTTGGAGTCTGTTTGATTGAGTGTGTGGACAGGTGTCTTTTATACAGGTAACGAGTTCAAACAGGTGCAGTTAATACAGGTAATGAGTGGAGAACAGGAGGGCTTCTTAAAGAAAAACTAACAGGTCTGTGAGAGCCGGAATTCTTACTGGTTGGTAGGTGATCAAATACTTATGTCATGCAATAAAATGCAAATTAATTACTTAAAAACCATACAATGTGATTTTCTGGATTTTTGTTTTAGATTCCGTCTCTCACAGTTGAAGTGTAGCTATGATAAAAATTACAGACCTCTACATGCTTTGTAAGTAGGACAACTTGCAAAATCGGCAGTGTATCAAATACTTGTTCTCCCCACTGTATGTATGTATATATATATATAATTTTTTATAAATAGTGGAAGATATCTGAAATCTATGATCATAGTGCCCTCTACTTGTGACAGGAAAAATTGAATCGGATATATTCTAGTGTTAATCTAGGTCCGTCTTCTGACATTTGAATTCAACATTGATCGTCCATGTTCAATGATATGCTGCAATGTGAAAATTCAATCTCCAGCTTCTCTAATTAGTAACTATGGTTACAAAATTCTGGTAACTTTCCCAACATTCTAATGTAGGTGGAAAATTGCCAGAATTGTTCAACTCTATTAGTAAGGGAAAATAAAATAAACAGTGACATAATTGTATAAAAAGTTTTAATTTCAATTATTTAATTAACCCAAAAAACAGAAACCACAATTAACAGGGAAAACAAAGTTAAAACTGCAGCCTCGGGAGGATAGGATAAAATAAAAAGTGATGCAAAATGAACTGGGAGATCAGGGAGAGGTATTTAAAATAAAAAACGGTCAGATTCTTTTTTGATTCTCCCTCGCCGAAAAAGACAGGTACAGAGGGGTGTACACACGTCATCTTCACTGGTCAGGGGGCGATCTTCATCTGGACTGTTCAACTGAAATGAGAAAAGGTGAGAGAAGAGGGAGATGTTAGTTTACAGCATCAAACATAGTGTACCCACATAAAATTACTTGCAGATGCTGGGTACAAAAAATTACCTAAAAATAAAATGGATGCCTGCAGCATAACATAGCTATACAGACCACATACTCCCATGACTACGTAATAATCAAATGCTCTAAAGTGACTCAAAATTTCCTTTGAAGGTACAATTGCAAGCAGCACTGGCATTGCAAGCAGCACTGTATTAATGAAGGATCTTCCAAAACCCAAAGGAATAAATGAGAAGTGAAAACGTGGCTGTCTGAAATGGCATCCAATTTCCTATATAGTGCTCTACTTCTGATCAGAGCCTATGTGGCTCTGGTAAAAGGTAGTGCCCTATACAGGGCATAGGGTGACATTTCGGACAAAAACCATGAAAAAGAACTGCGGCAGCACATGAAATCCAAATCAGTGCTAGACTAGTTTGTTGGATATAGCTTACTGTAGGTGGAAATGTCAATCTCTTCTGGGAGCTCTGCCACGTTGACCTCGAAGCGGTCCTGCACATCGTTCAGGGTCTTGGCGTCGGTCTCGTCGGACACAAAGGTCACGGCCAGACCTTTCGTCCCGAACCTGCCGGCACGTGCCACTCTGTGCAGGTAGGTGTCGGAATCCTCGGGCATGTCGTAGTTGAAGACAATGTTGACGCGCTCAATGTCCATCCCTCGGCCAAACAGGTTGGTGGCCACCAGGATCCGCCTCTGGAAGTCCTTGAACTGCTGGTACCGGGAAAGCCTGGGTGAGGAAGGGGGGCATTCATAGATTTAGAATGAGTAGAACAGGCATAATGCTTCCTGCTTCACTCCTGTGGGTACACAAACTGACCAACAAACATGTCTGAGTGAAAGTTATTGTTCAGTCCATCCGGATAACAGCTTCTGCTATTATAGAAAACGTGCACGTAAATGGAAGATTCTCAATTTGATTGCTCATCTCAGTCCTCTCGCCTCCTTTTGAAAAAAGGTCAAAAGTAACTGAGGGGAGGAAATGTGGAAACAAATGCGCTTGTATGAAAATGAGACTCCATCATTTGCGCGTCATCATGCAAATAATGTTTACAGGGGTGGAATGGCATAAAATAAACGTTTTGGTTCACCAGCCACTGTGGCAGGTAGATAAAAAAAATCTACCAGCCCCCCACCCCCCCGCTAAAATGACACCAACAAAATAATGGATGAGCATGCTTTGTAATGTTTCTAAAACAATAAATGTATTACTAGTAAGAAGTAATGTGGTATATTGTTTAATTTCATTTTTTGTGACCCAAGTCTTTTAACCAAAATACCACAGACGAGACAACATGTTCACCTGCCCTTTTAAGGGCTGGAGGTTACCGTGGATACACAACTCAAGTCATGTTTGTGCCTGTGAGATTGAGTCTGACTAGCAATAGAAGAGTTGTCTGTTCCCTAGCAGTTGAAACTCAAACATAGAAAAACAACCTAGCTTGTGAACAAAACAATATAAATAGCCAAGAAACCCAAGGACAAAGTCTCACTTCAGTAGACTTCAGTTTCAAGTAAATTAGACCAGCCAGGCTGTGTTGCAGTGCGAGGTGGAATAGGCTATATAGAATTCATAGTTCTTTGACTTAATTTACCAGCTATGAAACAAAATGGCAGAAATACTTTGAAAACAGCTACTGCAGCATTTATTTTACTATAAAATGTGATCATACTTTTAATTCACAAATGCGAGTGAAATGCTCACACTGTGGAGCCCTGACCACCCGCCAACGAGGCTGGTGAAAGACATCTTACCCACCAATGCCAAATCTACCCGCATTTGGCAGGTGTTAATTTTAGGCCCTGGGTGGAATCCCAAATTAAACGTGTAAAGTAGTAAGACATTTAGTTAGTTGTGCTAGACATTTTATAGATAAAACAATAAGTAGCATATCGTTTTTAAATATGTGCATGCTTTTCTCCGTCGAGTAAACAGCTGATTCAAAGGGGGAGTGGCAAATCTCAAAATTCTTCCACGAAGGACACTTGTGCTTCCTCACGCCTCTGTTTGCCTACTAACTAATTGACACACTACTCGACCGGTTATCGGTTTACGGATGAGAGAGGAGTCGAGGAGAGGACATTCTTTTGCCCAAATCAGAATTTCCCAATGAAAGCAGAGACCCAATCCCAAATCGACCCCTAAACCCTATGCACTTGTTGAAAAGTGAGAGGATTTGAAGTGTACGCAGTATCGTAATATTTGATAGGGTAGGGGGATGTTTCACAATACTGCTTACACCAATCAAAGCCTCTCAGATTTCAACAAGTGCATTCCCCTCCGTCAGAACCCACCTCTCCTCCTGGGCCATGCCCCTGTGGATGGCGATGGCAGGGAAGTTCTGCTCCACCAGCAGCTGAGACAGAGCCACACAGCGCTGCACTGACTTCACAAAGATCACCACCTACATACAGGGGGAAGAGAACGGCAGTAAGACAATGAAGACAAACACGGGCCACAAAACCCATGCTGCATCTGATATGGCACCCTGGCTTTACCCTGGTCAAATAGATGTACACTGAAGACGAAAAACATGGGGCATAAAACTAACACAGGCAGAAACCATGTCGGCTCATAGACTTAGTTAACTTGAATGAGTACAATTGTATTTAACGTGACTTTCAAATCCATGGATGAAACACATTCAACTCACTCAGATTAAAACAAAAATCAATGACGTTTTAGCATTAAAACCTCTGAAAATATCAATTTTGTCCGTACCTGGTTGAACTCGAGCACGTCGAGCAGGTCGAAGAGCTTGCGGTTCTTCTCGCTATCCTTCAGCTTGCAGTAGTACTGCTGCAGGCCGTGCAGCGTCAGCTTGGTCTCATCGTCCACAAACACCTCCATGGGCTACAGGAGGAAGGAGATATTCATTAAGCACCAAACATAACAGAAAACAGGGAGAGACTACCTGGACTTTCATTGCAAACGTGTGCCCTAATGAATACAACATTGGGAAATCGTCACTAGGTGTTCCAGTTCTATAAACCTAGCTACATTAAGTGAATACAGGAGTAAACCACAATCTGTGTTGGTGAATGAAGAACTACAAATGTGATTTTGTGAACGTCAATTACTAGTACTAGAGTCTGGATGGAACATTCTTTTCGTTATAGAAGAGTTCTGTTATAGCTTTAATGCAAGGACAGTTCCTCCCGAAAATGTCCAGAGGCAGGGGTAGAGCCCCAGACCCCGGTTTTAAGAGATGGTAACTCTGCACCCCTGATATGGCCACTTGTGACACAGACAGTCACGAGCAGGCAAAGCTTAGAGGGGCTTGACTGGAACTTCATACTTGGATATTAAACCATATCCAAAATCACTTAACTACCCCTCAGCAGTTTCCACATCCAAATGCCTCATGAGCTTAGTTCAACTGTCGTAACCCATCAGAAGCCAAAACATAAGCTTGTTTCACTCCAATGTTTGTAAACAACGCAAACTATATATATATATAAAACTCTGGAAAAAATTAAGAGACCACTGCAAATATTTCTTAAATCAGCATCTCAACATGTATGACAGCCAATCCATTCCAGTGTCTGTTGAATTCCAACACAGGCACACCTCATTCTACTGAATTAGGTACTGATTAGGTGATCACCTGAACCAAATCTTATTTAATGAGGAAAAGTATAAAAACCACTGCTGTGGTCATCACTATCCTCTTGCAATAGGACCAGCTGGATGGCAAAAACAGTGCTAATAGTACCTCAAAAAGTAATATTAATAAATAAAATAACTATTTACCATGCCAAAAGAGTTGAAAAGGAAAGTTTTGAGTGAGGAAAAGAAGGGTTCAATTCTGGCTTTACTGGCAAAGGGATACAGTGAGCGTCAGGTTGCTTCCATCCTTAAAATTTCAATGACGGCGGTTCATAAGAACAAGTTCAAGCAGCAGACATTGGGGACAACAAAGCTACAGACCGGCAGAGGGCGAAAACGACTCTCCTGACCGGGATGACCTCCAACTCATTCGAATGTCACTCAACAACCGTAGGATGACATCAAGTGACCTACAAAAAGAATGGCAAACGGCAGCTGGGGTGAAGTGCACGGCGAGGACGGTTCGAAACAGGCTCCTAGGGGCAGGGCTGAAGTCGTGCAAAGCTAGAAAAAAGCCCTTCATCAATGAGAAGCAAAGAGCCAGGCTGAGGTTTGCAAAAGACCATAAGGATTGGACCGTAGAGGACTGGAGTAAGGTCATCTTCTCTGATGAGTCCAATCTTCAGCTTTGCCCAACAACTGGTCGTCTAATGGTTACATGGAGACCTGGAGAGGCCTACAAGCCACAGTGTCTCGCAACCACTGTGAAATTTGGTGGAGGATCTGTGATGATCTGGGGGTGCTTCAGCAATGCTGGAATCGGGCAGATTTGTCTTTGTGAAGGACGCATAAATCAAGCCACGTACAAGGTTGTCCTGGAAGAAAACTTGCTTCCTTTTGCTCTGACATTGTTCCCCAACTCTGAGGATTGGTTTTTCCAGCAGGACAATGCGCCATGCCACACAGCCAGGTCAAATCAAGGTGTGGATGGAGGACCACCAGATCAAGACCCTGTCATGGCCAGCCCAATCTCCAGACCTGAACCCAATTGAAAACTTTTGGAATGTGATCAAGAGGAAGATGGATGGTCACAAGCCATCAAACAAAGCAGAGATTCTTGAATTTTTGCGCCAGGAGTGGCATAAAGTCACCCAACATCAATGTGAAAGACTGGTGGAGAGCATGCCAAGACGCATGAAAGCTGTGATTGAAAATCAGGGTTATTCCACCAAATATTGATTTCTGAACTGTGTTGTTTAAAAATGAACATGAACTTATTTTCTTTGCATTATTTGAGGTCTGACAACACTGCATCTTTTTTGTCATTTTGACCAGTTGTCATTTTCTGCAAATGAATGCTCTAAATGACAATATATTTTTTTGGAATTTGGGAGAAATGTTGTCAGTAGTTTATAGAATAAAACAAAAACTTTATTTTTACCCAAACACATACAGTGAGGGAAAAAAGTATTTGATCCCCTGCTGATTTTGTACGTTTGCCCACTGACAAAGAAATTATCAGTCTATAATTTTAAATGGTAGGTTTATTTGAACAGTGAGAGACAGAATAACAACAAAATCCAGAAAAACGCATGTCAAACATTTTATAAATTGATTTGCATTTTAATGAGGGAAATAAGTATTGACCCCATCTCAATCAGAAAGATTTCTGGCTCCCAGGTGTCTTTTATACAGGTAACGAGCTGAGATTAGGAGCACACTCTTAAAAGGAGTGCTCCTAATCTCAGCTTGTTACCTGTATAAAAAAAAGACACCTGTCCACAGAAGCAATCAATCAATCAGATTCCAAACTCTCCACCATGGCCAAGACCAAAGAGCTCTCCAAGGATGTCAGGGACAAGATTGTAGACCTACACAAGGCTGGAATGGGCTACAACACCATTGCCAAGCAGCTTGGTGAGAAGGTGACAACAGTTGGTGCGATTATTCGCAAATGGAAGAAACACAAAAGAACTGTCAATCTCCCTCGGCCTGGGGCTCCATGCAAGATCTCACCTTGTGGAGTTGCAATGATCATGAGAACGGTGAGGAATCAGCCCAGAACTACACGGGAGGATCTTGTCAATGATCTCAAGGCAGCTGGGACCAGTCACCAAGAAAACAATTGGTAACACACTACGCCGTGAAGGACTGAAATGCTGCAGCACCCGCAAGGTCCCCCTGCTCAAGAAAGCACATATACAGGGCTGTCTTAAGTTTGCCAATGAACATCTGAATGATTCAGAGGAGAACTGGGTGAAAGTGTTGTGGTCAGATGAGACCAAAATCGAGCTCTTTGGCTTCAACTCAACTTGCCGTGTTTGGAGGAGGAATGCTGCCTATGACCCCAAGAACACCATCCCCACCGTCAAATACGGAGGTGGAAACATTATGCTTTGGGGGTGTTTTTCTGCTAAGGGGACAGGACAACTTCTCCGCATCAAAAGGGACAATGGACAGGGCCATGTACTGTCAAATATTGGGTGAGAACCTCCTTCCCTCAGCCAGGGCATTGAAAATGGGTCGTGGATGGGTATTCCAGCATGACAATGACCCAAAACACACAGCCAAGGCAACAAAGGAGTGGCTCAAGAAGAAGCACATTAAGGTCCTGGAGTGGCCTAGCCAGTCTCCAGACCTTAATCCCATAGAAAATCTGTGGAGGGAGCTGAAGGTTCGAGTTGCCAAACGTCAGCCTCGAAACCTTAATGACTTGGAGAAGATCTCCAAAGAGGAGTGGAACAAAATCCCTCCTGAGATGTGTGCAAACCTGGTGGCCAACTACAAGAAACATCTGACCTCTGTGATTGCCAACAAGGGTTTTTCCACCAAGTACTAAGTCATGTTTTGCAGAGCGGTCAAATACTTATTTCCCTCGTTAAAATGCAAATCAATTTATAACATTTGACAAGTTTTTCTGAATTTTTTTGTTGTTATTCTGTCTCTCACTGTTCAAATAAACCTACCATTAAAATTAGACTGATCAAGTCTTTGTCAGTGGGCAAACGTGCAAAATCAGCAGGGGATCAAATACTTTTTTCCCCCCCCTCACTGTACCTATAAATAGTAAAACCAGAGAAAATGATAATTTTGCAGTGGTCTCTTAAATTTTTTCCAGAGCTCTGTGTGTGTGTATATATATATATATAGCCTCAAAACGATAATTCTGATATCATGGATGGTCAGTCCTTGCATCCATAGCTCTACGAATTTGAGAGTGGTTACATTTCTCCAGACCTATCCCTCAGCTTTTTACTGAAAACAGGGGCGAGGAAAACGCTTCATTATTCTTTCTACTGCTGATTGCCGCTTTAAAAGTGCAATTTAGGGAGACTGGTTAATCTGTGTGTGTAAAACTGCTACTTTAAGATTCAGAACATGTACATCACTTGTGGTTATTGAAACCCCTTCCAACTTACATCCTGCATGAACTTGCGGCAGACAGGGCGGATCTCTTTGCTTAGGGTGGCGCTGAACATCATGCACTGCTTCTCGTGGGGTGTGAGCCTGAAGATGTCCTGAACATCACGCCTCATGTCTGAGGGAGAGACGATAGGAAAAGAATGTCAGTCACAAAAAAGTAAACACCCTCAGCCTGAAATCTGAGTACTACATACAGCAAAAAAAGGTTTAAATACACTATTGACAGTCTACGTTTTGGCTAAATCCTTACTTAAGTCACACCATCTATCACAATCTGTTCCAAGATCCACCACTACTTAGTATGAAACAGTGAATTAGATGTCCATTCTAAGTGGTATGTACAGTACCAGTCAAAAGTTGACACCTACTCTTTCAAGGGTTGTTCTTTTTACTATTTTCTACATTGTAGAATAATAATGAAGACATCAAAACTATGAAATAACACATATGGAATCATGTTGTAAACAACAAAAGTGTTAAACAAATCAAAATATATTTTATATTTGAGATTCTACAAATAGCCACCCTTTGCTTTGACAGCTTTGCACACTATTGGCATTCTCTCAATTGGGATTGTGGAGGCCTGGTCATCTGATGCAGCACTCCATCACTCTCCTTCTTGGTAAAATAGCCCTTACACAGCCTGGAGGTGTGTTGGGTCATTGTCCTGTTGAAAAACAAATTATAGTCCCACTAAGCCCAAACCAGATTGGATGGCGTATCGCTGCAGAATGCTGTGGTAGCCTTGCTGGTTAAGTGTGCCCTGAATTCTAAATAAATCACAGACAGTGTCAACAGCAAAGCATCCACACACCATAACACCTCCTCCATGCTTTACGATGGGAACTACACATGGAGATCATCTGTTCACCCACACCGCTTCTCACAAAGACACGGCAGTTGGAACCAAAAATATACCATTTGGACTCCAGACCAAAGGACACATTTCCACCGGTCTAATGTCCATTGCTCATGTTTCTTGGCCCAAGCAGGTCTCTTCTTAGTAGTGGTTTCTTTCCAGCAATTCGACCATGAAGGCCCGATTCACGCAGTCTCCTCTGAACAGTTGATGTTGAGATGTGTCTGTTACTTGAACTCTGTGAAGGGTGCTATTTGAAGAATCTCAAATATATTTTGATTTGTTTAACACTTTTTGGGTTACTACATGATTCCATGTGTTATTTCATAGTTTTGATGTCTTCACTATTATTCTACAATGTAGAAACTAGTAAAAAATAAAGAAAAAGGTGTCCAAACTTTTGACTGGTAGTGTACATTGAAACATGTTTTCAATTGACCGTTCATCTTTGACGTTTCAACGTACTCCTTGCTCCCGTCACTCACATTCTCACACATCTGGCACCATCCCCCCTGTCCTACTCACCCAGCTGCTCCAGCATCTTGTCACACTCGTCCAGGACAAAGTGCTTGACGTTCTTCAGGTTGAGAGTCTTGTTGCGGATGAGGGCCAGGATGCGGCCGGGCGTTCCGACCACGATGTGGGGGCAGTTCTTCTTCAGCACGTCCTCGTCCTTCTTGATGGACAGGCCCCCGAAGAACACGGCCGCCTTGACGGTGGGCATGTACTTGGAGAAGCGCTCGTACTCTTTGCTGATCTGGAAGGCCAGCTCTCGTGTGTGGCACATCACCAGCACAGACACCTGGTAGACCGAGAGAGAGGTAGGGGAGGATGTTTAATACAGAGCTCTCTGGACATCAGAGAAACAAAAGGCACACACACAAGATTATCCAATAGAAAAGTGCTGTGTAAACAGTGGGATTAAAAGGAGAACAAATTCAGACTGCAATAGTGTTGGCGATTAGAAGTAAACACTTTCTTATGCAAGTCTCCCTCCACGCCCCTTGTCTCTAAGGGGTGGTTTCCCGGATACAGATTAAGCCTATTCCTCAACTAAAAAGCACTCAATGGATTCTCCATTGAAATGGCTGCTTCCACAATGTAGAGGTGAATTTCATTTTTCAACCACTCACCTGCCCGTCCACGGGCTCAATCTGCTGCAGGGTGGCCAGTACAAACACAGCTGTCTTGCCCATACCAGACTTGGCCTGGCACAGGATGTCCATGCCCAGGATGGCCTGTGGGATGCACTCGTGTTGGACTGAAAGACAGAAACACATGCTTGAAGGGGCATACATGTATAACTCATAGTCTGAGTCCCAAATGACACCCTATATAGTGGATTACTTTCGACCAGGGCCCATATATAGCGCACTACTTTTGACCAAAGCCCCATGGGCCCTGGTCAAAAGTATTACACTAAAATCAGGAATAGGTTGCCATTTGAGACACACATAGAACAAACTAAGTCAGAGACGGTCCTTGGTTGAAGGTGGGCAGTGCCTGTGAGACTCACCTTCAGAGGGATGTTCAAATCCACAGTCGACAATGGCGCGGAGCAGCTCTGGTTTGAGCAGGAAGTCTCGGAAGCCGGAGCTGTGGATGGAAACGTAAGAGCCCTTTACCTCCTTCTTGCCCGCTGGTGTGGCAGTCTCTGGGGCAACCTGTGGCTCCTCATCCTCTTCATAGTCCAACAGCTCGTTGTCAACGTCGTTCTCTGCCATGCTACAGAAGGAGTAGTTGTGTTAGTTGAAACTAGGAAAGACTGGAGACTGGGGGGGGGGGGGGGGGGCTGTATCAACAATACAGTATATTCAGAAGGTAAATTGAAATGCCAATTCAATAATCTATATAAAATTCCTCACCATCTATCAATCAAAGCTTGATGATGATTTCATTATTTGAAATCAGCTGTATAGTGCTACGGCAAAAACCAAAACGTGCACCCCTTGGGGTCCCTAGGTTCGAGTTTGGGAAACGCTGGTCTAACATGTATTCCTACATAGCATTGGCTAGCTGCTAATAACGCTAGTAGCAGGCCACACTCACAGCACCGCTTGTCACCGCCAAAGTTGGATAGTATGCAAAATGGGAAGCGAATACATTTTGCACATAATCATAACAATTTACCTAGCTAGAAACAAGGATTGGACCAGCGACCACCCTGTAACGTTAGTTAACCAGTTGCCCGATTCAATCAAGTTGAACAGGGAGTCATGCCTCACTCTCCGCACAAACAATGGCAGCCGTCTCCTCTCATTCAAACTTTGTGGCAGCAAAGTGCTATAAGGTCCATAATAGGTTCAAAATACAAGGTGCATATTCAGAAATAACGTTGGCTCAAATTAATAACGAGTAAGACATTTCTAGGGTCTAACTTGACCTAATGTAATTCTCGGAACCAACCTGCGACACACTGCTAGCATAAGTTAACTGCTAACTGACATGACCGTGTTAGTACTAGCTCGACGCAATGCTAAATGTGTTAGCTAGCCAGATCGCACAAGGTTTTAGCAAAGATTACAACACAAATATACTCGAACATGGCTGCTATTTATGGGCGTTATGGAAAGAGAAATAGATGTTTCAACTTTACAATCCATGCAGATATTGAAAATTACTCAATACAGTGCATTTGTTATGCAATTAAAATACACTTACTTTTCGGTGTTAATTCAAATCGGCTTCTAGTATCACTGCTAGCTACGTTCACAGGGGCAGTCCTCAAGTACTTTCGTCCGGAAGCGCTGGGTTACTGTATTCGTAGCTACTATTGGTACATTTTTAAGACAATCTCCCCAAACCGGTCTGAAAACTAACCATGATTGGCCTATTCAAATGCCGATCTTGAAAATGCCAGCAAAGAAGGCGGGATTTCACCAGCTCCCCTAAACTTAATTGTGGGCATCATCTCTCGTTTGACAACACTGGCATGAAATAAGTACACTGTGATAGCCTTATTAAGCAATAATGTAAATTATAGCTACGTATGACTAGGTTTTATCTTCCAGAAATGATGTCTGAATTTAGATTAGATTAGTTTATTAGTCACATACATAGGGTCGCAGATGTCATTGCAGGTTACAGTGAAATTCTTAAGCTCTGAACTCCAACAATGCAGGTCAAAAAGATAAGTGAATGAAACAATCATTAAAAATAATAATCATATACATAATATATACATATTTATTTACAACAGTTACAAACAAACAGCCTGCATTCATCCAGTTTGTATACATTATGATAGATGTGTGACATGAAGCTATATGAGGCATTTTGGGCATAGGGGTAACAATGACTGTCTTGAACAAATAGGCATTTGGCTTAAAACATTTATTCATAATTGGCAATATGTGGGCCTGCCCTGATCATATCAGCTTACCACATCTGTCTTCCCTCACGAAACCCATCAATGATTTCATTTATTTGACTACAATAATTTGATTGTTCCACATTATTGACACTAAATATATGTTATTTTAACTGTAGCTATTAAAAGTCCAACAGTTGGAGTGTGCAGAGTGCAGACTGATGATGGCGACTTTAATTCCTGACTATTTCAGTTATTGTCAAAAGAGGGCAACATTTATCCATTAAATACGATAAAACCTCAATGAACCAAAGTGAATTGGGTTACATTGTAAACTTTTTTAGAGATTTCGTATGTGATCAGAAACAATGCATTAATTTCCCGGAGTGGTCGCTCTGCGCTGTGTTAGTTGACGTAATCATGTACAATGGCATGACGTAATCTAGGAGCCTATGACGTAAACGCACTCAAGAAAAGGTTCAGTGCCTACTTTTGGCTCAGTTGAGTTGATGATTTGCAAAGGACAGTCATCCTCATGTTCAAATAAATTACTTTGAGTGGACAAAGAAGAAATTATGTGTGAGTACAGCAAAACTGGCCAGGATTTTATAAAAATAAAATGTAAATGTATTTTTAAATGTAATTGTTTATTTTTTTTAAATGTCAGGTCCAATCTGAAGGGTGCCTGAAAGCACAATGGATAGAAATCATAAACGGTTGAGAAGAATTCTTCTAAAAGTGAGTCTCATAAGTGAAAAAAAATGCTTGTTTATTCTGGGGCTATCTCTCTTGATATGTAATGAGGCTATCTTCTTGGTAGTATAGCCTATATGCTGTAAAAACGGATTGATATGATTTATTGTTGGAAAAGTGGGCATAATAATGGAGGGCTCAAGTTAAATGTATTTCCTTATGTTCCTCTACCCCAGGCTGGGACCCTCCAAGCTAGTCCTGGAGAGCAGGTGCTCCAGACAGGCGTCCATGCCACTGGCCATGATGGACTAAGGCTGCAATCCCTGGTAGATTGCCCCAAGGACGGCCCCCTAAAGGTAAGAAACGGCTTTTAGTTCTGTTGCAAAACGTCTGGTTGTAACGGAGACCAGTTGGTTGTAATCTAGTAATATGACGTGTTGAAAACCAGTTTACAACGAGATCATGACGCCAGTAAGACACATGGATCACCTACTAGTTAGAACTAATTGTATTGGAATTCTGATTTTAATTCTAATTCTAATTCTAAGGTTAACCCTTATGTGACATGTCACTCAGTACCATCATGCCTATGGTGAAAGAGGTGGTTTCTATGGTGATATGATTTCCCCACTGTTGTTATTTGTCTCAGAACCTTGTGCCGAAGCCCCCACATGGCCCCAGGCCCAGCCGAGAGGCCAAGATGGCCAAGGCAGAAAAGAAGGCCAGAGAGGCTATCAAGGCTAGAAGGGCTAGGGAGGCTAAGGCAGGGGTGAAAAAACCAAGCCACCAAGTAGTTGGTGTGTTGGCACTGCCTCCACCTCTTCTATCTCCAACAACCAGTTACACTGAGTATTGATCACCACTTCCAAAAAACGTGGATTTATTGATAGAATTCTAAAAGGATATATGGTGGAAGGACTGAGTTATACATGTATGCCCCTTCAAGCATCACATCATACTTCGACTCTCCTCTTTCTGTAGGTGTCCTGCCAGCTATCAAGAAGGGCACTAAAGTGACTAAAGTGGAGACAACAGGTGGGTGTTGGTGACACAGTGTTTATTCCTGATTGCACAACCTCAATAGAATCGTTGCTGTGGTAACTAGCTTGTTCGGTGGTAATTCTGATTGTCTTATGTTTTAGAACCCCCAGGTCCCGTGACACCTGAGGACGGGGAGATAATGATCTCCTTTCCATCTGTTGATGACCCCCTGACACCAAAGAGTGATGTCACCTCTGAGGCGGAGCGCGATGATGCTTCCCATCCAATTTCACCTGAGGAGTTCTCTCTAACAGACTACCTGAAGTCTCACCCGTGAGTCCTGCTGTGAACCTCATTATGTGCAGAAAAAATATAATCTATGAAAACACTAGTTTAAGTTGCCGAATGATTCCTTGTGTTTGTTGTTTTCCAGTCAGAGAAAGCTTATCAGGAAGTTCCTCAAACAAATGGTAAGTTCCCCATTTCTTCTTCTTTACCGACGGTTATCATGGAAAAAAACTATCTTGTAACATAAAACCTTATAGCTGTCAGTTTGGTGTTTCCTGTTTCTCTTTCTAAGAACATGACAATAGGCGACCTGGAAGAGGTAATCGAGTGGGTGGTGTGTGTCTCCAATGAGGTGTTCCTCCCAGCGATGACTCTGCACAGGACCTCCAGTCCAGAGTCGTCAGACTCGTCCCGCTGGGGATCAGGTGTGCTCCAGATCATCTCGGAGAAGTTCCACCAGCGGAGTTCTGGGCTGAGGAAAAGGCTCCTGGGCGGGCAGCCACCCACTCCCCCTTCTGAGACCAACGAGGAGCTTCAGGGCACAGCAGATGTGTTTGTGAGTAACATCCTGAAAAGGGCCAAGGAGGACCTCTTCTCTTCTGGTGAGGATGACCTGGAGACCACCAATCCAGGCACCACTCTGACCGTAGAGAGGCTCTCCAGCATCTTCTCAGAGCTGTTCAGGGACGCGTGTGAGAGTGCCCAGGAGAACACCAGACGCATCCACCACATGAGGTCCGGGAGTAGGAACAACAGTCGGAGTAGGAGTCTCCCTGGGTCATCACAGGGATCGAGCCGGTCCAACATGCCAGAGTTGGCATTAAACCTCTGTCAGCTGGTAGAGTGTGTGGATGCTGAAACAAACCCCATGCTATCTCTGGAACATCCAAGTGTGTCCTGCTCTGACAGCAGTGGCCGGCACCCCCTTCTAGAGCAGGGCTGGATGGAGGAGCATATTGGCTCAGCCCTACTAGGTCAGTTGTCCACCATTCAGGCAGACATGGGCGAGTTAGAGAACCTCACCAGACCTCTGCCACTGGCAAATGGAGACGACAGCTCATCCAATAGGTCGTCAGGGTCGTCTACTGCCGCATCTCCATCCACCTGCCTGTATTCTCCAGATGTGGCCTCAGAGGGAAGGGCCCACTACAGCTGGAGTCGCTCTGGGTCCTCACAGGGATCAAGATGGTTCAACCTCTGTCATCAGGCAGAGGAGATGGAGAGGTTTGACCTCCAGAGAGACCCACTCTGCTCCAGCGTCAGTGTGGTAGAACTGGGGTCAGTAAGGTGGCCCAAGGGAAGGGGCGTCCATAAAGCCCTTAGCGAGGGGTCCCTCCCTGTCTTTGCCCTGCTTGGGGAGAGGCCAGGGGAAGTTGGGGAGACAAGCAGCCCT
Source organism: Coregonus lavaretus (assembly GCF_964263955.1). Taxonomy (NCBI): domain Eukaryota; kingdom Metazoa; phylum Chordata; class Actinopteri; order Salmoniformes; family Salmonidae; genus Coregonus; species Coregonus lavaretus. Next base: position 3,869,641 of record NC_140027.1, read on the forward strand.
GCTGGGGAGATGGACGAGACCCAGACTGCCAGCACTCCCAGCATTCCCAGGTCTGGGCATGGCGGCAGAAGAAGCAGCCAGACCACCACTGGCCACAGAGAGGCAGGAGTCACAGCCAGTAACATCTTTGATGTTATTAATCATCTGACGCACTCCGACACTGACCGGAAACTCAACCAGGAGTTCAGCAGTGAGGATGATGTTTCACTGAATGATATCATGGACATGAAGTTCACCCCGGCAGTGGAACCCCTGGGGCAGATCCTGTCCTCATGGAGGCTGGTCAACAGGATCTTCAGGAGGAAGGTCCACTACTTTGGGAAGGAGCTCATCTGCAAGGTGTATCAGATGCTTCTGGACACCGGTATGGGCAGGAGGCCAATGGCCCGCCAGAGCAGGTCCGAGCCCATCCTGAAAGACCTGGCTGCCAACCATAGGCTCTCCAATGAATTCTTCACAGATGTGCTGTATATGTTCATCCAACGGGCCATTAAGAATCTGCTGGAGAACTTCTTGGGTCTGCCGACCACCCCACCGGGTAGAAACATTATGTGGAATGACAACTTCAACTGGATGTATAGGGATGGCTGTGGGGACACCTGCACATCCAGCGAAGAGGAGTTGTGGGACAGTGACTCCACCTGGTCACGTGGGCTTGGGGAGGAGGAGGGGGCAGAGCCTCTTGGGAGGTGGGCCGCTCAGTTGGAGAGGGGCAGCTCCCTGACCCTCCAGTCCTCCGGCTCCCTCTCCGATGACAACAAGGAGGCACTAGGTTAGTTATTATGTTGTTTATATCGTCTTTTGCCCCTCCCATTCCCCTTCTCTCTTTTCCCTTATTGTCATGAAGGGTATTTTCCTTTTCTCTCTCCTCTTTTTTTCTTCTTTTTCTATAAAGTGTTTGGAGACATTTTGTGTGTGAAGTAACACTTTTAATCACACGTGTCAAACTCATTCCACGGAGGGCCGGGTGTCTGCGGGTTTTCACTCCACACTTGATTGATGAATTAAGGTCACTATATAGTACGAAACTCCCCTCACCTGGTTGTCTAGGTCTTAATTGAAAGGAAAAAACAAAAACCTGCAGACACTCGGCCCTCCATGGAATGAGTTTGATACCCCTGCTTTAAATAAATGTTGATTTGACTAGGGGGCATCTGCCAGGTCCTGACCACCATGGTGGGAGACATCCTGAACAGGACCTGCAACGACGATTACAAGGCCAGGCTCATCATCCAGAAAGGTACATTTATAACCTGTTTTACCCATATGACCAGTAATAACCATGTAATAACCAGTGTATTATAATTATAGTAAATTTACTAGATACTGTATAGTGCTATACATGGATGTGGCTTTGAATCAGTTCAGAGTATTAGTGTATTTTCTTAGGATTGGATTCCGGTGCCAGGGACAGGTTCCCTGACACTCCGTGTCCTTCTTCATCAGAGGAAGAAGAGGAGTTGGTCACGAGTGTCATGACTGTCTCATACCCTAAACCATCCACCTCAACCCAGGCAGCATGGACTCTGGACGTTTTTCTGCCCAGACCCTGCCAGGATGAAGAGAAGGTGGTCCCTAACCTCACGAAGGTCAAACCCTTCCTTGATGAAGAAGAGGTAGTCCCCAGCACCTCCATGAAGGACGACTCTGTGACGACCACCCATGCAGCACGGGCAGCTCCTTCCCAGGCCCTGGAAGAAGAGGTGGGGGGAGCTGAGGTCTCTGAGGTGAGTGACAGCTCCCTGATGCCCACCAAGGCCAGGCAGGACCTCCTGGAGAAGATTCCCTCCCTACTACCGGGCGAGAGCCTTATTGAGGAGGACATCCTCCTTCGCAGCACTCCCTGTGCCACCGTCATGAGCCCACATACCCTGAAGTTTATCCTCCAGGGCATCATGTGCCGACTGGAGGCCTCAGAGTCCCCCCAGGCAAGGAGGGCCAATGACCCCTTCAGGCTGATGAAGAATATCTTTCTGGAGGTCCAGCATGCCCTGAAGTATGCTGACATCTCTGTCCTCTTCGGCCTGGAGGAGAGCATCCAATTCAGGGGGAAGGATGCGGTGAAGGCCATCGTGAAGACTGCGGCTAAAAGGTTGTGTCTGCGTTCGGACTCCAACCGGGCTCAACTGCGTGCCGCACGCTCTGGTGGCGAGGGAGCCATCGGGTGCATGGCGGACACCATCGCACAAGTCATAGATGACTATTCCGAGGACTGGAGTTCCGACGGCCATTTTGGAGCCAGGAGGAGCCGTGCAAGTGGGAGGTCACGCTCCTTAACCTCCTCAAGGAGTGACGTCACCCTCACCAAGGAGCTCCTGGCCCGGAGGGAAACCCTGGAAGATGACCTAGAGGAGATGGCTGATGACAGCACTGGTTTGGAGAAGACCAGTGTAAGCTCAGCCATCTCTGAGAGGTCCCAGGTAATTAGCTACCCTTCTGAGAGCACCGAGGCCAGTAGCAGCGCCCTCTCCACAGACCTCGAGGACAGCACCTCCACACAGGTGAGACAGCCAAGAACCAGTAGATTGTTTAGTTAATTGGGCAGTTTGATTGTGAGGCATCGACTCATATCTGTTTCTCTCTCTACTAAGAAGAAAGAGAAGGAAGAGGCTATGAAGGAAGAAGTGAGGAATTCAGGAGAGAGGAAGCGAGGAAATAACAAGGACCAGAAGAAGAACAAGGTGGCTCCTCTTGGCAATGATAGTAAGTCCTCATTTCTGTCAGTCAACATGTGCATCTGTCTTCAGCACACTATTGGAATGTAAGGACGGGAGACTATGATGAAGTTATCAGGGTCTTATTCATTAGCCACTAACTGGAAGACAACAGACTAAAACAGGGAGGAACTTCCTTGAACTTGCCAATAACAAATGCCTGTGTGCCCTAATGAAGACGACCCTGATTTCATGCCCTGTTCTCTGTCACCTGTTCAGGTACCGTGGCTGCAGATGAGCCGAAGAAAAAACAGGCTCTCCTCCCGCGGATCACAGCCGCCCTGGCAAAACTATTTTGCTTCCCCTGCAAAAAAAGATGCAAAAAGTAACTGTGCAGAAGACGAGTTTGGGAAACCCATTTAATTCAATAAAAAAAATGTTTTACAGACCCACCTGCATGCTATAGATTCTTATGGTCAATTTGCTGTCTACTGTACTTTTCGGACTATAAGCCGCGCCTTTTTCCCCATTTTTCGACCCTGCGGCTTATATAACGGTGCGGCTAATCTATGGATTTTTACAGCTAACGGCCACTAGAAGACCTCCTAAATCTATGGATTTTACAGGTTACAGTCCACCAACTTTAACTCTATGACCGGTCCGCGCCCCCCACCTTTAAGCGGCGGGCTCCAGCAGGAAAAGCTGGAGGCTGGAAAAGAGTGAGACAGGTAGCGCGCAAAAGTAAAAGTGGAACCGAGAGTGGTACGAGAGACAGAACGAGAGCAAGACAGACAGACATTACGAGAGCGAGACAGTTTGTGCAAAGGAAGTTCTCATGCACAAACCCTCATTATGGAAAACAAACGTAGAAATGCATATGATGCAGCTTTTAAGTTAAAGGCAGTCAATCTGGCTGTAAAAGAAGGAAATAGAGCTGCTGCACGTAGCCTTGGCATCAATGAGTCAATGGTGAGACGTTGGAGACGCCAGCGGGAAGAACTGTCTCAATGCAAAAAGTCAAAAAAAGCTTTCAGAGGTAATAAAAGCAGATGGCCCGAACTTGAAGACTTTCTTGAAGATTGGGTGAACACACAGAGAGCAGACGGCCGAGGTGTTTTCACCGTGCAGATCCGACTGAAAGCTGAAACAGTCGCCACCGAAATGAAAATTGAAAATTGTAGAGGTGGACCATCCTGGTGTTTCAGATTTATGAGACGAAAGGGACTGTCCATCAGGGCGCGGACGACTGTGTGTCAGCAACTCCCTCCCGACTACCAGGAAAAAAATAACAAACTTCGGCGAATTCACACAAAGAAAGATGGAATATTCCTCTATCGGACCGGACCAGATCATAAATATGGATGAAGTGCCTTTGACGTTTGACCTGCCTCTCACTAGGACTGTTAACAAGAAAGGTGAATTGTCCATCACGTTGAGAACCACTGGCCACGAGAGAACGAATTTCACTTGTCTTCTTGGCTGCACAGCATCTGGATTAAAGCTTCCGCCAATGGTGATTTTTAAGCGGATTACAATGCCAAAAGAAAAGATCCTGAACGGCATCTCCTTTAAAGTCAACAAGAAAGGGTGGATGATGGAAAGCGTAATGAATGAGTGGCTGAATGAGTGCTACGTCAAGCGCCCTGGAGGATTCTTTCGCCAAAAAAAAGCTTTGCTCGTTTTGGACAGCATGAGGGCCCATATAACGGATTATGTGAAAGCAGCCATCAAGAGCACAAACTCGATTCCAGCTGTGATTCCTGGGGGCACAACGAAGCATCTGCAGCCACTCGACATCAGTGTCAATCGTGCGTTCAAAGTGGCACTACGCGTTCAGTGGGAGGCGTGGATGACTAGCGGCGATAAATCATTCACCAAAACTGGTCGCATGCGAAAAGCAACTTTCGCTCAAGTTTGCGAGTGGATCCTGATAGCGTGGAGGAGTGTCAAAACATCCACGATCATTAACGGGTTCCGAAAGGCTGGACTGCTGCGTGATGAAGAGGAGGACGCCGCCACAGCTGAGGCCCTTCAGAGGCTGTTAGATTCCGACAGTGACGAAGAGGAATTCGTTGGTTTTGAGAGCGACAACGAAGGAGAGAGGAGAGTGGCTGACGAAGCCACCCTGAGCCTGTTCGTTTCCGACACTGAAGATGAGGACTTTGGTGGTTTTAGTACGCAGGAAGAAGACGGAGATGAGGATTAATGACTTGACTTTTCTGGTTACAGCCGTGTACTGCACCTTAGCCTAAAAGATGAAGACGAGGATTAATGACTTTTCTGGTAGGCTGATTACCGTATATTTTAAGCAGCCGTGTTGCTGCAACTTTAGGCTTACGTGCTTACTGTCGTGTTACAGGCACTTTATTTTGCACTTAAAAAAAAACACATTTAATTTAGCCATTGATATTGCCTCGTCAAGCGCTGTAAGCTTTGTTTTTTGTTATGGTACTACTGTAGGCTATAATGTAGATAAATATTCAAAGATGTGCACACTTTTTCAAGGTTTTTCAAAAATAACCAAAGTTAAGTGGTTAAATGATTGTGACGCTATTAACTAATTTTGCTGGGGAACCCCTAGCACTCCCTCAAGGACCACTGGTTGAAAACCACTGCTGTAGATAACTGCCGGTATGTGCGCTGGGAGCGCACCGTTTAAGTTTGAAAGTTGAAAAGTTTGTGTGTCTGAAACGCTATGTGATACAGTACAGTTTACATTTACATTTACATTTTAGTCATTTAGCAGACGCTCTTATCCAGAGCGACTTACAGTTAGTGAATACATATATTTTTTTATACTGGCCCCCCGTGGGAATCGAACCCACAACCCTGGCGTTGCAAACGCCATGCTCTATCAACTGAGCTACATCCCTGCCGGCCATTCCCTCCCCTACCCTGGACGACGCTGGGCCAATTGTGCGCCGCCCATGAGTCTCCCGGTCGCGGCCGGCTGCGACAGAGCCTGGATTCGAACCAGGATCTCTAGTGGCACAGTTAGCACTGCGATGCAGTGCCTTAGACCACTGCGCCACTCAGGAGACTGAATATGTTCTGTAGCTACTATTGCACTAAATGGTAACACTTGAATACGTTATGCAAATATGCAACTTGTTTGTTGAAATGTTAATAAATGGGAGCTTCCTCAAGCAGCCATCTCTTTCCCGACAATCCCCTCTGTGCACGAACCCTTACATATGGTAATTAAACATTAAAACACCTGCGGCTTATAGTCCAGTGCGGCTTATATATGTACACATCATTCAATTTAGCTGCTGCGGCTTATACTCCGGTGCGCCTTATAGTGCGGAATATACGGTACTTTTACTACATTCCTAAAGAAAATGATGTACCTTTTACTCCATACATTTCCCCTGACACCCACAAGTACTCATTACATTTGCAATGCTTAGCAGGACAGGAAAATGGTGTAATTCACACACTTATCAAGAGAACATCCCTGGTCATCCCTACTGCCTCTGATCTGGCAGACTCACTAAACACATGCTAAGTTTGTAAATTATGTCTGAGTGTTGGAGCCTGCCCCTGGCTATCTGTAAATAAATAAAAAACAAGAAAATGGTGCAGTCTGGTTAGCTTAATATAAGGAATTTGAAATGATTTATACTTTTACTTTTGATACTTAAGCACATTTTAGCAATTATATTTACTTGTGATACTTAAGTATATTTTAAACCAAATACTTTTAGACTTTTACTCAAGTAGGATTTTACTGGGTGACTTTCACTTGAGTCATTTTTTATTAAGGTATCTTTACTTTTACTCAAGTATGACAATTGGGTACTTTTTCCACCACTGTCTTTTAGGTCCCAGTTGTTGCTAGTCAACTTTCAGTGGACAACCCCATGAGTGTCTTTCAGAACCCCTCCTAAAACCCCACCTGTTTTGTTTTATTTATTGTCAGTGACTTTGTTAGTTCCCCCTTCTGTTTGAGCGAAAAAAAAATGTTGGTTGTCTTGATGGGGAATGTAACAGTGAGCTTGATATGTTTTTTAGTAGATCATTAATCCAGTGTGATGACCATTGCATACCATACAATGCCCATATTGTGCCATCTTAAAATATGGGTTAAAATATTTGGTTATTCTATATTACAGTGAAACTTGAGCTAACATAAATCAATTTTAACACTGTAAAAATGGATGGTAAACATTTTGTCACGTGTGACACGAGTACATCAATAATACAGAGTGATTAACATAGCACACCATTGCTTCCTTGTGATCTTGGTGGAGAAGTTGAAGAAGATGAGAGGAGATGAGGATGAACACCATTGAAGCCAACTAACAGAAGAGGAGCAGAAGAGACTCCAACCTGACTGCTGAAAGAGGAGAGGACACATACACCAGTTCTCTGTAGCCTCTTACATGGTGATTGTTTCAATACTTGCCCCCTGGAACTGTCATTAAGATTAACCTCTCGTCTCTCTATTTCCCTTACAGGTTTCCTAGGGGAATTATGAGGCGCAAACACAAGAGAGTCATCACGCAGATGACAGGAGAAAAGAGAGGGAGGGGATGAGGTGTTGCCCAGCGACTGAAGACACGCCCGAACCAGCCCCTTGCACTCCTGATCTGAGGACACACATACACGTTAGTTATTTCATTATTTTCTGGTTTGTATAGTGTAGTAGAGTTCTTAAGCTATCTAGAATAGTATCATGTTGGGGGTTAAGACAATGAGATGATTCTATAAGGTTTTCCGGAAAGCAAATTTTCAGAAAGTGTCCCACTTTGCCAATACTCACCCTACTTAAAAGGAAAACATATCCTTCACATATTCAGTCAGTTTATCTACTGTCTACTCTTTATTATTCATCTTGTGGATGTAAATTCTGGTGTTATACGTAGACTAATAGGTGATCATTTGGAAAGGCGGAATTATACTTTACAAAAAATATACTACGCAACATGCAACAATTTCAAAGATTTTACTGAGTTACAGTTCATATAAGTAAATCAGTCAATTGAAATAAATTCATTAGGCCATAATCTATTGATTTCATATGACTGGGAATACAGATATGCATCTGTTGGTCAGAGATACCTTTAAAAAAAAGTGTGGATCAGAAAACCAGTCAATATCTGGTGACCACCATTTGCCCCATGCAGCGCAACACATTTCCTTCGTATAGAGTAGATTAGGCTTTTGATTGTGGACTGTCAATGTTGTCCCACACCTCTTCAATAGCTGCTGCTGTATATTGGCGGGAACTGGAATCCGCTGTCGTACACGTCGATCCAGAGCATCACTAACATGCTCAACGGGTGACATGTCGGGTGAGTATGCAGGCCATGGAAGAACTGGGACATTTTCAGCTTCCAGGAATTATGTACAGATCCTTGCAAAAACCTTTGAATGTGGGTAACTGGCTTCCAAGGTGTTCTAAAACGTTTTACCGGTTGTGTGTGTGTGTGTATACAGTGGGGAGAACAAGTATTTGATAAACTGCAGATTTTGCAGGTTTTCCTACTTACAAAGCATGTAGAGGTCTGTTATTTTTTATCATAGGTACACTTCAACTGTGAGAGACGGAATCTAAAACAAAAATCCAGAAAATCACATTATGATTTTTAAGTAATTAATTTGCATTTTATTGCATGACATAAGTATTTGATACATCAGAAAAGCAGAACGTAATATTTGGTACAGAAACCTTTGTTTGCAATTACAGAGATCATATGTTTCCTGTAGGTCTTGACCAGGTTTGCACACACTGCAGCAGGGATTTTGACCCACTCCTCCATACAGATCTTTCTCCAGATCCTTCAGTTTTCGGGGCTGTCACTGGGCAATACGGACTTTCAGATCCCTCCAAAGATGTTCTATTGAGTTCAGGTCTGGAGACTGGCTAGGCCACTCCAGGACCTTGAGATGCTTCTTACGGAGCACCTCCTTAGTTGCCCTGGCTGTGTGTTTCGGGTCGTTGTCATGCTGGAAGACCCAGCCACGACCCATCTTCAATGCTCTTACTGAGGGAAGGAGGTTGTTGGCCAAGATCTCGCGATGCATGGCCCCATCCATCCTCCCCTCAATACGGTGCAGTCGTCCTGTCCCCTTTGCAGAAAAGCATCCCCAAAGAATGATGTTTCCACCTCCATGCTTCACAGTTGGGATGGTGTTCTTGAGGTTGTACTCATCCTTCTTCTTCCTCCAAACACGCGAATGGAGTTTTTACCAAAAAGTTCTATTTTGGTTTCATCTGACCATATGACATTCTCCCAATCCTCTTCTGGATCATCCAAATGCACTCTAGCAAACTTCAGACGGGCCTGGACATGTACTGGCTTAAGCAGGGGGACACGTCTGGCACTGCAGGATTTGAGTCCCTGGCGGCGTAGTGTGTTACTGATGGTAGGCTTTGTTACTTTGGTCCCAGCTCTCTGCAGGTCATTCACTAGGTCCCCCCGTGTGGTTCTGGGATTTTTGCTCACCGTTCTTGTGATCATTTTGACCCCACAGGGTGAGATCTTGCGTGGAGCCCCAGATCGATGGATATTATCAGTGGTCTTGTATGTCTTCCATTTCCTAATAATTGCTCCCACAGTTGATTTCTTCAAACCAAGCTGCTTACCTATTGCAGATTCAGTCTTCCCAGCCTGGTGCAGGTCTACAATTTTGTTTCTGGTGTCCTTTGACAGCTCTTTGGTCTTGGCCATAGTGGAGTTTGGAGTGTGACTGTTTGAGGTTGTGGACAGGTGTCTTTTATACTGATAACAAGTTCAAACAGGTGCCATTAATACAGGTAACGAGTGGAGGACAGAGGAGCCTCTTAAAGAAGAAGTTACAGGTCTGTGAGAGCCAGAAATCTTGCTTGTTTGTAGGTGACCAAATATTTATTTTCCACCATAATTTGCAAATAAATTCATTTAAAATCCTACAATGTGATTTTCTGGATTTTTTTTCTCAATTTGTCTGTCATAGTTGACGTGTACCTATGATGAAAATTACAGGCCTCTCATCTTTTTAAGTGGGAGAACTTGCACAATTGGTGGCTGACTAAATACTTTTTTCCCCCACTGTAGCTATACAGACCACATACTCCCATGACTACGTAATAATCAAATGCTCTAAAGTCACTCAACATTTCCTTTGAAGGTACAATTGCAAGCAGCACTGGCATTGCAAGCAGCACTGTATTAATGAAGGCTCTTCCAAAACCCAAAGGAATAAATGAGAAGTGAAAACGTGGCTGTCTGAAATGGCATCCAATTTCCTATATAGTGCGCTACTTCTGATCAGAGCCTATGTGGCTCTGGTAAAAGATAGTGCCCTATATAGGGAATAGGGTGACATTTCGGACAAAAACCATGAAAAATCAGTGCTAGACTAGTTTGTTGGATATAGCTTACTGTAGGTGGAAATGTCAATCTCTTCTGGGAGCTCTGCCTCGTTGACCTCGAAGCGGTCCTGCACATCGTTCAGGGTCTTGGCGTCGGTCTCGTCGGACACAAAGGTCACGGCCAGACCTTTCGTCCCGAACCTGCCGGCACGTGCCACTCTGTGCAGGTAGGTGTCAGAATCCTCGGGCATGTCGTAGTTGAAGACAATGTTGACGCGCTCAATGTCCATCCCTCGGCCAAACAGGTTGGTGGCCACCAGGATCCGCCTCTGGAAGTCCTTGAACTGCTGGTACCGGGAAAGCCTGGGTGAGGAAGGGGGGCATTCATAGATTTAGAATGAGTAGAACAGGCATAATGCTTCCTGCTTCACTCCTGTGGGTACACAAACTGACCAACAAACATGTCTGAGTTAAAGTTATTGTTCAGTCCCTCCGGATAACAGCTTCTGCTATTATAGAAAACGTGCACGTAAATGGAAGATTCTCAATTTGATTGCTCATCTCAGTCCTCTCGCCTCCTTTTGAAAAAAGGTCAAAAGTAACCGAGGGGAGGAAATGTGGAAACAAATGCGCTTGTATGAAATGAGACGCCATCATTTGCGCGTCATCATGCAAATAATGTTTACAGGGGTGGAATGGCATAAAATAAACGTTTTGGTTCACCAGCCACTGTGGCAGGTAGATTTTAAAATCTACCAGCCACCCCCCCCGCCCCCGCTAAAATGACACCAACAAAATAATGGATGAGCATGCTTTGTAATGTTTCTAAAACAATAAATATATTACTAGTAAGAAGTAATGTGGTATATTGTTTAATTTCATTTTTTGTGACCCGAGTCTTTTAACCAAAATACCACAGACGAGACATTTACATTTACATTTTAGTCATTTAGCAGACGCTCTTATCCAGAGCGACTTACAAATTGGTGCATTCACCCTATAGCCAGTGGGATAACCACTTTGTGGCAAAATGTTCACCTGCCCTTTTAAGGGCTGGAGGTTACCGTGGATACACAACTCAAGTCATGTTTGTGCCTGTGAGATTGAGTCTGACTAGCAATAGAAGAGTTGTCTGTTCCCTAGCAGTTGAAACTCAAACATAGAAAAACAACCTAGCTTGTGAACAAAACAATGTAAATAGCCAAGAAACCCAAGGACAAAGTCTCACTTCAGTAGACTTCAGTTTCAAGTAAATTAGACCAGCCAGGCTGTGTTGCAGTGCGAGGTGGAATAGGCTATATAGAATTCTTAGTTCTTTGACTTAATTTACCAGCTATGAAACAAAATGGCAGAAATACTTTGAAAACAACTACTGCAGCATTTATTTTACTATAAAATGTGATCATACTTTTAATTCACAAATGCGAGTGAAATGCTCAAACTGTGGAGCCCTGACCACCCGCCAACGAGGCTGGTGAAAGACATCTTACCCGCCAATGCCAAATCTACCCGCATTTGGCAGGTGTTAATTTTAGGCCCTGGGTGGAATCCCAAATTAAACGTGTGAAGTAGTAAGACATTTAGTTAGTTGTGCTAGACATTTTATAGATAAAACAATAAGTAGCATATCGCTTTTAAATATGTGCATGCTTTTCTCTGTCGAGTAAACAGCTGATTCAAAGCGGGAGTGGCAAATCTCAAAACTCTTCCGCGAAGGACACTTGTGCTTCCTCACGCCTCTGTTTGCCTACTAATTAATTGACACACTACTCGACCGGTTATCGGTTTACGGATGAGAGAGGAGTCGAGGAGAGGACATTCTTTTGCCCAAATCAGAATTTCCCAATGAAAGCAGAGACCCAATCCCAAATCGACCCCTAAACCCTATGCACTTGTTGAAAAGTGAGAGGATTTGAAGTGTACGCAGTATTTGATAGGGTAGGGGGATGTTTCACAATACTGCTTACACCAATCAAAGACTCTCAGATTTCAACAAGTGCATTCCCCTCCATCAGAACCCACCTCTCCTCCTGGGCCATGCCCCTGTGGATGTGCTCCACCAGCAGCTGAGACAGAGCCACACAGCGCTGCACTGACTTCACAAAGATCACCACCTACATACAGGGGGAAGAGAACGGTTCTGTCTACCCTGTGGACTGTTGAAAAACAAATTATAGTCCCACTAAGCCCAAACCAGATTGGATGGCGTATCGCTGCAGAATGCTGTGGTAGCCTTGCTGGTTAAGTGTGCCCTGAATTCTAAATAAATCACAGACAGTGTCAACAGCAAAGCATCCTCACACCATAACACCTCCTCCATGCTTTACGATGGGAACTACACATGGAGATCATCTGTTCACCCACACCGCTTCTCACAAAGACACGGCAGTTGGAACCAAAAATATACCATTTGGACTCCAGACCAAAGGACACATTTCCACCGGTCTAATGTCCATTGCTCATGTTTCTTGGCCCAAGCAGGTCTCTTCTTAGTAGTGGTTTCTTTCCAGCAATTTGACCATGAAGGCCCGATTCACGCAGTCTCCTCTGAACAGTTGATGTTGAGATGTGTCTGTTACTTGAACTCTGTGAAGGGTGCTATTTGAAGAATCTCAAATATATTTTGATTTGTTTAACACTTTTTGGGTTACTACATGATTCCATGTCTTATTTCATAGTTTTGATGTCTTCACTATTATTCTACAATGTAGAAACTAGTAAAAAATAAAGAAAAACCCTGGAATGAGTATGTGTCCAAACCTTTGACTGGTAGTGTACATTGAAACATGTTTTCAATTGACCGTTCATCTTTGACGTTTCAACGTACTCCTTGCTCCCGTCACTCACATTCTCACACATCTGGCACCATCCCCCCTGTCCTACTCACCCAGCTGCTCCAGCATCTTGTCACACTCGTCCAGGACAAAGTGCTTGACGTTCTTCAGGTTGAGAGTCTTGTTGCGGATGAGGGCCAGGATGCGGCCGGGCGTTCCGACCACGATGTGGGGGCAGTTCTTCTTCAGCACGTCCTCGTCCTTCTTGATGGACAGGCCCCCAAAGAACACGGCCGCCTTGACGGTGGGCATGTACTTGGAAAAGCGCTCGTACTCTTTGCTGATCTGGAAGGCCAGCTCTCGTGTGTGGCACATCACCAGCACAAACACCTGGTAGACAGAGAGAGAGGTAGTTTAATACAGAGCTCTCTGGACATCAGAGAAACAAAAGGCACACACACACAAGATTATCCAATAGAAAAGCGCTGTGTAAACAGTGGGATTAAAAGGAGAACAAATTCAGACTGCAATAGTGTTGGCGATTAGAAGTAAACACTTTCTTATGCAAGTCTCCCTCCACGCCCCTTGTCTCTAAGGGGTGGTTTCCCGGATACAGATTAAGCCTATTCCTCAACTAAAAAGCACTCAATGGATTCTCCATTGAAATGGCTGCTTCCACAATGTAGAGGTGAATTTCATTTTTCAACCACTCACCTGCCCGTCCACGGGCTCAATCTGCTGCAGGGTGGCCAGTACAAACACAGCTGTCTTGCCCATACCAGACTTGACCTGGCACAGGATGTCCATGCCCAGGATGGCCTGTGGGATGCACTCGTGTTGGACTGAAAGACAGAAACACAAGTCAGAAGTATGATGTGATGCTTGAAGGGGCATACATGTATAACTCATAGTCCGAGTCCCAAATGACACCCTATATAGTGGATTACTTTCGACCAGGGTCCATATATAGCGCACTACTTTTGACCAAAGCCCCATGGGCCATGGTCAAAAGTATTACACTAAAATCGGGAATAGGTTGCCATTTGAGACACACATAGAACAAACTAAGTCAGAGACGGTCCTTGGTTGAAGGTGGGCAGTGCCTGTGAGACTCACCTTCAGAGGGATGTTCAAAGCCACAGTCGACAATGGCGCGGAGCAGCTCTGGTTTGAGCAGGAAGTCTCAGAAGCCGGAGCTGTGGATGGAAACGTAAGAGCCCTTTACCACCTCCTTGCCCGCTGGTGTGGCAGTCTCTGGGGCAACCTGTGGCTCCTCATCCTCTTCATAGTCCAACAGCTCGTTGTCAACGTCGTTCTCTGCCATGCTACAGAAGGAGTAGTTGTGTTAGTTGAAACTAGGAAAGACTGGAGACTAGTGGGGGGGGGGCTGTATCAACAATACAGTAAATTCAGAAGGTAAATTGAAATGCCAATTCAATAATCTATATAAAATTCCTCACCATCTATCAATCAAAGCTTGATGATGATTTCATTATTTGAATCAGCTGTATAGTGCTACGGCAAAAACCAAAACGTGCACCCCTTGGGGTCCCTAGGTTCGAGTTTGGGAAACGCTGGTCTAACATGTATTCCTACATAGCATTGGCTAGCTGCTAATAACGCTAGTAGCAGGCCGCACTCACAGCACCGCTTGTCACCGCCAAAGTTGGATAGTATGCAAAATAATCATAACAATTTACCTAGCTAGAAACAAGGATTGGACCAGCGACCACCCTGTGACGTTAGTTAGCCAGTTGCCCGATTCAATCAAGTTGAACAGGGAGTCATGCCTCACTCTCCGCACAAACAATGGCAGCCGTCTCCTCTCATTCAAACCTTGTGGCAGCAAAGTGCTATAAGGTCCATAATAGGTTCAAAATGCAAGGTGCATATTCAGAAATAACGTTGGCTCAAATTAATAACGAGTAAGACATTTCTAGGGTCTAACTTCACCTAATGTAATTCTCGGAACCAACCTGCGACACACTGCTAGCATAAGTTAACTGCTAACTGACATGACCGTGCTAGTACTAGCTCGACGCAATGCTAAATGTGTTAGCTAGCCAGATCGCACAAGGTTTTAGCAAAGATTACAACACAAATATACTCGAACATGGCTGCTATTCATGGGCGTTATGGAAAGAGAAATAGATGTTTCAATTTTACAATCCATGCAGATATTGAAAATTACTCAATACAGTGCATTTGTTATGCAATTAAAATACACTTACTTTTCGGTGTTAATTCAAATCGGCTTCGAGTATCACTGCTAGCTACGTTCACAGGGGCAGTCCTCAAGTACTTTCGTCCGGAAGCGCTGGGTTACTGTATTCGTAGCCACTATTGGTACATTTTTAAGACAATCTCCCCAAACCGGTCTGAAAACTAGCCTATTCAAATGCCGATCTTGAAAATGCCAGCAAAAATGGCGGGATTTCACCAGCTCCCCTAAACTTAATTGTGGGCATCATCTCTCGTTTGACAACACTGGCATGAAATAAGTACACTGTGATAGCCTTATTCAGCAATAATGTAAATTATAGCTACGTATGACTAGGTTTCATCTTCCAGAAATGATGTCTGAATTTAGATTAGATTAGTTTATTAGTCACATACATAGGGTCGCAGATGTAATTGCAGGTTACAGTGAAATTCTTAAACTCTGAACTCCAACAATGCAGGTCAAAAAGATAAGTGAATGAAACAATAATTACAAATAATAATCATATACATAATATATACATATTTATTGACAACATTTACAAACAAACAGCCTGCATTCATCCAGTTTGTATACATTATGATAGATGTGTGACATGAAGCTATATGAGGTATTTTGGGCATAGGGGTAACAATGACTGTCTTGAACAAATAGGCATTTGGCTTAAAACATTTATTCATAATTGGCAATATGTGGGCCTGCCCTGATCATATCAGCTTACCACATCTGTCTTCCCTCACGAAACCCATCAATGATTTGATTTATTTGACTATACTAATTTGATTGTTCCACATTATTGACACTAAATAGATGTTATTTTAACTGTAGCTATTAAAAGTCCAACAGTTGGAGTGTGCAGAGTGCAGACTGATGATGGCGACTTTAATTCCTGACTATTTCAGTTATTGTCAAAAGAGGGCAACATTTATCCATTAAATACGATAAAACCTCAATGAACCAAAGTGAATTGGGTTACATTGTAAACTTTTTTAGAGATTTCGTATGTGATCAGAAACAATGCATTAATTTCCCGGAGTTGTCGCTCTGCCCTGTGTTAGTTGACGTAATCATGTACAATGGCATGACGTAATCTAGGAGCCTATGACGTAAACGCACTCAAGAAAAGGTTCAGTGCCTACTTTTGGCTCAGTTGAGTTGATGATTTGCAAAGGACAGTCATCCTCATGTTCAAATAAATTACTTTGAGTGGACAAAGAAGAAATTATGTGTGAGTACAGCAAAACTGGCCAGGATTTTATAAAAAGAAAATGTAAATGTATTTTTAAATGTAATTGTTAATTTTTTTAAATTTCAGGTCCAATCTGAAGGGTGCCTGAAAGCACAATGGATAGAAATCATAAACGGTTTAGAAGAATTCTTCTAAAAGTGAGTCTCATAAGTGAAAAAAAAATGCTTGTTTATTCTGGGGCTCTCTCTCTTGATATGTAATGAGGCTATCTTCTTGGTAGTATAGCCTATATGCTGTAAAAACGGATTGATATGATTTATTGTTGGAAAAGTGGGCATAATAATGGAGGGCTCAAGTTAAATGTATTTCCTTATGTTCCTCTACCCCAGGCTGGGACCCTCCAAGCTAGTCCTGGAGAGCAGGTGCTCCAGACAGGCGTCCATGCCACTGGCCATGATGGACTAAGGCTGCCATCCCTGGTAGATTGCCCCAAAGACGGCCCCCTAAAGGTAAGAAACTGATTTTAGTTCTGTTACAAAACGTCTGGTTGTAACGGAGACCAGTTGGTTGTAATCTAGTAATATGACGTGTTGAAAACCTGTTTACAACGAGATCATGACGCCAGTAAGACACATGGGTCACCTACTAGTTAGAACTAATTGTATTGGAATTCTGATTTTAATTCTAATTCTAATTCTAAGGTTAATCCTTATGTGACATGTCACTCAGTACCATCATGCCTATGGTGAAAGAGGTGGTTTCTATGGTGATATGATTTTCCCACTGTTGTTATTTGTCTCAGAACCTTGTGCCGAAGCCCCCACATGGCCCCAGGCCCAGCCGAGAGGCCAAGATGGCCAAGGCAGAAAAGAAGGCCAGAGAGGCTATCAAGGCTAGAAGGGCTAGGGAGGCTAAGGCAGGGGTGAAAAAACCAAGCCACCAAGTAGTTGGTGTGTTGGCACTGCCTCCACCTCTTCTATCTCCAACAACCAGTTACACTGAGTATTGATCACCACTTCCAAAAAACGTGGATTTATTGATAGAATTCTAAAAGGATATATGGTGGAAGGACTGAGTTATACATGTATGCCCCTTCAAGCATCACATCATACTTCGACTCTCCTCTTTCTGTAGGTGTCCTGCCAGCTATCAAGAAGGGCACTAAAGTGACTAAAGTGGAGACAACAGGTGGGTGTTGGTGACACAGTGTTTATTCCTGATTGCACAACCTCAATAGAATCGTTGCTGTGGTAACTAGCTTGTTCGGTGGTAATTCTGATTGTCTTATGTTTTAGAACCCCCAGGTCCCGTGACACCTGAGGACGGGGAGATAATGATCTCCTTTCCATCTGTTGATGACCCCCTGACACCAAAGAGTGATGTCACCTCTGAGGCGGAGCGCGATGATGCTTCCCATCCAATTTCACCTGAGGAGTTCTCTCTAACAGACTACCTGAAGTCTCACCCGTGAGTCCTGCTGTGAACCTCATTATGTGCAGAAAAAATATAATCTATGTAAACACTAGTTTAAGTTGCCAATGATTCCTGGTGTTTGTTTGTTTTCCAGTCAGAGAAAGCTTATCAGGAAGTTCCTCAAACAAATGGTAAGTTCCCCATTTCTTCGTCTTTACCGACGGTTATCATGGAAAAAAACTATCTTGTAACATAAAACCTTCTAGCTGTCAGTTTGTTGTTTCCTGTTTCTCTTTCTAAGAACATGACAATAGGCGACCTGGAAGAGGTAATCGAGTGGGTGGTGTGTGTCTCCAATGAGGTGTTCCTCCCAGCGATGACTCTGCACAGGACCTCCAGTCCAGAGTCGTCAGACTCGTCCCGCTGGGGGTCAGGTGTGCTCCAGATCATCTCGGAGAAGTTCCACCAGCGGAGTTCTGGGCTGAGGAAAAGGCTCCTGGGCGGGCAGCCACCCACTCCCCCTTCTGAGACCAACGAGGAGCTTCAGGGCACAGCAGATGTGTTTGTGAGTAACATCCTGAAAAGGGCCAAGGAGGACCTCTTCTCTTCTGGTGAGGATGACCTGGAGACCACCAATCCAGGCACAACTCTGACCGTAGAGAGGCTCTCCAGCATCTTCTCAGAGCTGTTCAGGGACGCGTGTGAGAGTGCCCAGGAGAACGCCAGACGCATCCACCACATGAGGTCTGGGAGTAGGAACAACAGTCGGAGTAGGAGTCTCCCTGGGTCATCACAGGGATCGAGCCGGTCCAACATGCCAGAGTTGGCATTAAACCTCTGTCAGCTGGTAGAGTGTGTGGATGCTGAAACAAACCCCATGCTATCTCTGGAACATCCAAGTGTGTCCTGCTCTGACAGCAGTGGCCTGCACCCCCTTCTAGAGCAGAGCTGGATGGAGGAGCATATTGGCTCAGCCCTACTAGGTCAGTTGTCCACCATTCAGGCAGACATGGGCGAGTTAGAGAACCTCACCAGACCTCTGCCACTGGCAAATGGAGACGACAGCTCATCCAATAGGTCGTCAGGGTCGTCTACTGCCGCATCTCCATCCACCTGCCTGTATTCTCCAGATGTGGCCTCAGAGGGAAGGGCCCACTACAGCTGGAGTCGCTCTGGGTCCTCACAGGGATCAAGATGGTTCAACCTCTGTCATCAGGCAGAGGAGATGGAGAGGTTTGACCTCCAGAGAGACCCACTCTGCTCCAGCATCAATGTGGTAGAACTGGGGTCAGTAAGGTGGCCCAAGGGAAGGGGCGTCCATAAAGCCCTTAGCGAGGGTCCCTCCCTGTCTTTGCCCTGCTTGGGGAGAGGCCAGGGGAAGTTGGGGAGACAAGCAGCCCTGCTGGGGAGATGGACGAGACCCAGACTGCCAGCACTCCCAGCATTCCCAGGTCTGGGCATGGCGGCAGAAGAAGCAGCCAGACCACCACTCCCACCACCGGCCACAGAGAGGCAGGAGTCACAGCCAGTAACATCTTTGATGTTATTAATCATCTGACGCACTCCGACACTGACCGGAAACTCAACCAGGAGTTCAGCAGTGAGGATGATGTTTCACTGAATGATATCATGGACATGAAGTTCACCCCGGCAGTGGAACCCCTGGGGCAGATCCTGTCCTCATGGAGGCTGGTCAACAGGATCTTCAGGAGGAAGGTCCACTACTTTGGGAAGGAGCTCATCTGCAAGGTGTATCAGATGCTTCTGGACACCGGTATGGGCAGGAAGCCAATGGCCCGCCAGAGCAGGTCCGAGCCCATCCTGAAAGACCTGGCTGCCAACCATAGGCTCTCCAATGAATTCTTCACAGATGTGCTGTATAGGTTCATCCAACGGGCCATTAAGAATCAGCTGGAGAACTTATTGGGTCTGCCGACCACCCCACCGGGTAGAGACATTATGTGGAATGACAACTTCAACTCGATGTTTAGGGATGGCTGTGGGGACACCTGCACATCCAGCGAAGAGGATTTGTGGGACAGTGACTCCACCTGGTCACGTGGGCTTGGGGAGGAGGAGGGGGCAGAGCCTCTTGGGAGGTGGGCCGCTCAGTTGGAGAGGGGCAGCTCCCTGACCCTCCAGTCCTCCGGCTCCCTCTCCGATGACAACAAGGAGGCACTAGGTTAGTTATTATGTTGTTTATATCGTCTTTTGCCCCTCCCATTCCCCTTCTCTCTTTTCCCTTATTGTCATGAAGGGTATTTTCCTTTTCTCTCTCCTTTTTTTCTTCTTCTTTTTCTATAAAGTGTTTGGAGACATTTTGTTTGTGAAGTAACACTTTTAATCACGTGTGTCAAACTCATTCCACGGAGGGCCGGGTGTCTGCGGGTTTTCACTCCACACTTGATTGATGAATTAAGGTCACTATTTAGTAAGAAACTCCCCTCACCTGGTTGTCTAGGTCTTAATTGAAAGGAAAAAACAAAAACCTGCAGACACTCGGCCCTCCATGGAATGAGTTTGATACCCCTGCTTTAAATAAATGTTGATTTGACTAGGGGCCATCTGCCAGGTCCTGACCACCATGGTGGGAGACATCCTGAACAGGACCTGCAACGACGATTACAAGGCCAGGCTCATCATCCAGAAAAGGTACATTTATAACCTGTTTTACCCATATGACCAGTAATAACCAGTGTATTATCATTATAGTAAATGTACTGGATACTGTATAGTGCTATACATGGATGTGGCTTTGAATCAGTTCAGAGTATTAGTGTATTTTCTTAGGATTGGATTCCGGTGCCAGGGACAGGTTCCCTGACACTCCGTGTCCTTCTTCATCAGAGGAAGAAGAGGAGTTGGTCACGAGTGTCATGACTGTCTCATACCCTAAACCATCCACCTCAACCCAGGCAGCATGGACTCTGGACGTTTTTCTGCCCAGACCCTGCCAGGATGAAGAGAAGGTGGTCCCTAACCTCACGAAGGTCAAACCCTTCCTTGATGAAGAAGAGGTAGTCCCCAGCACCTCCATGAAGGACGACTCTGTGACGACCACCCATGCAGCACGGGCAGCTCCTTCCCAGACCCTGGAAGAAGAGGTGGGGGGAGCTGAGGTCTCTGAGGTGAGTGACAGCTCCCTGATGCCCACCAAGGCCAGGCAGGACCTCCTGGAGAAGATTCCCTCCCTACTACCGGGCGAGAGCCTTATTGAGGAGGACATCCTCCTTCGCAGCACTCCCTGTGCCACCGTCATGAGCCCACATACCCTGAAGTTTATCCTCCAGGGCATCATGCGCCGACTGGAGGCCTCAGAGTCCCCCCAGGCAAGGAGGGCCAATGACCCCTTCAGGCTGATGAAGAATCTCTTTCTGGAGGTCCAGCATGCCCTGAAGTATGCTGACATCTCTGTCCTCTTCGGCCTGGAGGAGAGCATCCAATTCAGGGGGAAGGATGCGGTGAAGGCCATCGTGAAGACTGCGGCTAAAAGGTTGTGTCTGCGTTCGGACTCCAACCGGGCTCAACTGCGTGCCGCACGCTCTGGTGGCAAGGGAGCCATCGGGTGCATGGCGGACACCATCGCACAAGTCATAGATGACTATTCCGAGGACTGGAGTTCCGACGGCCATTTTGGAGCCAGGAGGAGCCGTGCAAGTGGGAGGTCACGCTCCTTAACCTCAAGGAGTGACGTCACCCTCACCAAGGAGCTCCTGGCCCGGAGGGAAACCCTGGAAGATATGACCTAGAGGAGATGGCTGATGACAGCACTGGTTTGGAGAAGACCAGTGTAAGCTCAGCCATCTCTGAGAGGTCCCAGGTAATTAGCTACCCTTCTGAGAGCACCGAGGCCAGTAGCAGCGCCCTCTCCACAGACCTCGAGGACAGCACCTCCACACAGGTGAGACAGCCAAGAACCAGTAGATTGTTTAGTTAATTGGGCAGTTTGATTGTGAGGCATCGACTCATATCTGTTTCTCTCTCTACTAAGAAGAAAGAGAAGGAAGAGGCTATGAAGGAAGAAGTGAGGAAGTCAGGAGAGAGGAAGCGAGGAAATAACAAGGACCAGAAGAAGAACAAGGTGGCTCCTCTTGGCAATGATAGTAAGTCCTCATTTCTGTCAGTCAACATGTGCATCTGTCTTCAGCACACTATTGGAATGTAAGGACGGGAGACTATGATGAAGTTATCAGGGTCTTATTCATTAGCCACTAACTGGAAGACAGACTAAAACAGGGAGGAACTTCCTTGAACTTGCCAATAACAAATGCCTGTGTGCCCTAATGAAGACGACCCTGATTTCATGCCCTGTTCTCTGTCACCTGTTCAGGTACCGTGGCTGCAGATGAGCCGAAGAAAAAACAGGCTCTCCTCCCGTGGATCACAGCCGCCCTGGCAAAACTATTTTGCTTCCCCTGCAAAAAAAGATGCAAAAAGTAACTGTGCAGAAGACGAGTTTGGGAAACCCGTTTAAGTCAATCAAAAAAATGTTTTACAGACCCACCTGCATGCTATAGATTCTTAAGGTCAATTTGCTGTCTACTGTATCATTGTTATGAGTATATTCACTGTGCCAGTCATATCCCAGTATAGGATTTTTCTTTTGTTTGCCTGTTAGTGGGCAAATTTAGTGGGCGCTCATGGTGGGTGTCTTTTAGCAGTGGTGTATAGTACTTAAGTAAAAATACTTGAAAGTACTACTTAAGTAGTTTTTTGGGGTATCTGTACTTTACTTTACTATTTATATTTTTGACTACTTTTACTTTACTACATTCCTAAAGAAAATGATGTACCTTTTACTCCATACATTTCCCCTGACACCCACAAGTACTCATTACATTTTCAATGCTTAGCAGGACAGGAAAATGGTGTAATTCACACACTTATCAAGAGAACATCCCTGGTCATCCCTACTGCCTCTGATCTGGCAGACTCACTAAACACATGCTAAGTTTGTAAATTATGTCTGAGTGTTGGAGCCTGCCCCTGGCTATCTGTAAATAAATAAAAAACAAGAAAATGGTGCAGTCTGGTTAGCTTAATATAAGGAATTTGAAATGATTTATACTTTTACTTTTGATACTTAAGCACATTTTAGCAATTACATTTACTTGTGATAAAGTATATTTTAAACCAAATACTTTTACTCAAGTAGGATTTTACTGGGTGACTTTCACTTTTACTTGAGTCATTTTTTATTAAGGTATCTTTACTTTTAATCAAGTATGACAATTGGGTACTTTTTCCACCACTGTCTTTTAGGTCCCAGTTGTTGTTGCTAGTCAACTTTCAGTGGACAACCCCATGAGTGTCTTTCAGAACCCCTCCTAAAACCCCACCTGTTTTGTTTTATTTATTGTCAGTGACTTTGTTAGTTCCCCCTTCTGTTTGAGCGAAAAAAAATGTTGGTTGTCTTGATGGGGAATGTAACAGTGAGCTTGATATGTTTTTTAGTAGATCATTAAACCAGTGTGATGACCATTGCATACCATACAATGCCCATATTGTGCCATCTTAAAATATGGGTAAAAATATTTGGTTATTCTATATTACAGTGAAACTTGAGCTAACATAAATCAATTTTAACACCGTAAAAATGGATGGTAAACATTTTGTCACGTGTGACACTAGTACATCAATAATACAGAGTGATTAACATAGCACACCATTGCTTCCTTGTGATCTTGGTGGAGAAGTTGAAGAAGATGAGAGGAGATGAGGATGAACACCATTGAAGCCAACAAACAGAAGAGGAGCAGAAGAGACTCCAACCTGACTGCTGAAAGAGGAGAGGACACATACACCAGTTCTCTGTAGCCTCTTACATGGTGATTGTTTCAATACTTGCCCCCTGGAACTGTCATTAAGATGAACCTCTCGTCTCTCTATTTCCCTTACAGGTTTCCTAGGGGAATTATGAGGCGCAAACAAAAGAGAGAGTCATCAGGCAGATGACAGGAGAAAAGAGAGGGAGGGGATGAGGTGTTGCCCAGCGACTGAAGACACGCCCGAACCAGCCCCTTGCACTCCTGATCTGAGGACACACATACACGTTAGTTATTTCATTATTTTCTGGTTTGCATAGTGTAGTAGAGTTCTTAAGCTATCTAGAATAGTATCATGTTGGGGGTTAAGACAATGAGATGATTCTATAAGGTTTTCCGGAAAGCAAATATTCAGAAAGTGTCCCACTTTGCCAATCCTCACCCTACTTAAAAGGAAAACATATCCTTCACATATTCAGTCAGTTTATCTACTGTCTACTCTTTATTATTCATCTTGTGGATGTAAATTCTGGTGTTATACGTAGACTAATAGGTGATCATTTGGAAAGGCGGAATTATACTTTACAAAAAATATACTACGCAACATGCAACAATTTCAAAGATTTTACTGAGTTACAGTTCATAAGTAAATCAGTCAATTGAAATGAATTCATTAGGCCATAATCTATTGATTTCATATGACTGGGAATACAGATATGCATCTGTTGGTCAGAGATACCTTTAAAAAAAAGTGTGGATCAGAAAACCAGTCAATATCTGGTGACCACCATTTGCCCCATGCAGCGCAACACATTTCCTTCGTATAGAGTAGATTAGGCTTTTGATTGTGGACTGTCAATGTTGTCCCACACCTCTTCAATGGCTGGTGCTGTATATTGGCGGGAACTGGAATCCGCTGTCGTACACGTCGATCCAGAGCATCCCTAACATGCTCAACGGGTGACATGTCTGGTGAGTATGCAGGCCAAGGAAGAACTGGGACATTTTCAGCTTCCAGGAATTATGTACAGATCCTTGCAAAAACCTTTGAATGTGGGTAACTGGCTTCCAAGGTGTTCTAACACTTTTTACCGGTTGTGTGTATACAGTGGGGAGAACAAGTATTTGATAACCTGCAAAATCTGCAGTTTTTCCTACTTACAAAGCATGTAGAGGTCTGTTATTTTTTATCATACGTACACTTAAACTGTGAGAGACGGAATCTAAAACAAAAATCCAGAAAATCACATTGTATGGTTTTTAAGTAATTAATTTGCATTTTATTGCATGACATAAGTATTTGATACATCAGAAAAGCAGAACGTAATATTTGGTACAGAAACCTGTGTTTGCAATTACAGAGATCATATGTTTCCTGTAGGTCTTGACCAGGTTTGCACACACTGCAGCAGGGATTTTGGCCCACTACTCCATACAGACCTTCTCCAGATCCTTCAGTTTTCGGGGCTGTCGCTGGGCAATACGGACTTTCAGCTCCCTCCAAAGATTTTCTATTGGGTTCAGGTCTGGAGACTGGCTAGGCCACTCCAGGACCTTGAGATGCTTCTTACGGAACCACTCCTTAGTTGCCCTGGCTGTGTGTTTCGGGTCGTTGTCATGCTGGAAGACCCAGCCACGACCCATCTGCAATGCTCTTACTGAGGGAAGGAGGTTTTCACTCAAAATCTCACGATACATGGCCCCATTCATTCTTTCCTTTACACGGATCAGTCGTCCTGGTCCCTTTGCAGAAAAACAGCCCCAAAGCATGATGTTTCCACCCCCATGCTTCACAGTAGGTATGGTGTTCTTTGGATGCAACTCAGCATTCTTTGTCCTCCAAACACAACGAGTTGAGTTTTTACCAAAAAGTTCTACTTTGGTTTCATCTGACCATATGACATTCTCCCAATCTTCTTCTGGATCATCCAAATGCACTCTAGCAAACTTCAGACGGGCCTGGACATGTACTGGCTTAAGCAGGGGGACACGTCTGGCACTGCAGGATTTGAGTCCCTGGCGGCGTAGTGTGTTACTGATGGTAGGCTTTGTTACTTTTGTCCCAGCTCTCTGCAGGTCATTCACTAGGTCCCCCCGTGTGGTTCTGGGATTTTTGCTCACCGTTCTTGTGATCATTTTGACCCCACGGGGTGAGATCTTGCGTGGAGCCCCAGATCGATGGAGATTATCAGTGGTCTTGTATGTCTTCCATTTCCTAATAATTGCTCCCACAGTTGATTTCTTCAAACCAAGCTGCTTACCTATTGCAGATTCAGTCTTCCCAGCCTGGTGCAGGTCTACAATTTTGTTTCTGGTGTCCTTTGACAGCTCTTTGGTCTTGGCCATAGTGGAGTTTGGAATGTGACTGTTTGAGGTTGTGGACAGGTGTCTTTTATACTGATAACAAGTTCAAACAGGTGCCATTAATACAGGTAACGAGTGGAGGACAGAGGAGCCTCTTAAAGAAGAAGTTACAGGTTTGTAGGTGACCAAATACTTATTTTCCACCATAATCTGCAAATAAATGCATTAAAAATCCTACAATGTGATGTTCTGGAGAAAAAAAATCTCAATTTGTCTGTCATAGTTGACGTGTACCTATAATGAAAATTACAGGCCTCTCATCTTTTTAAGTGGGAGAACTTGCACAATTGGTGGCTGACTAAATACTTTTTTCCCCCACTGTAGCTATACAGACCACATACTCCCATGACTACGTAATAATCAAATGCTCTAAAGTGACTCAACATTTCCTTTGAAGGTACAATTGCAAGCAGCACTGGCATTGCAAGCAGCACTGTATTAATGAAGGATCTTCCAAAACCCAAAGGAATAAATGAGAAGTGAAAACGTGGCTGTCTGAAATGGCATCCAATTTCCTATATAGTGCGCTACTTCTGATCAGAGCCTATGTGGCTCTGGTAAAAGGTAGTGCCCTATATAGGGCATAGGGTGACATTTCGGACAAAAACCATGAAAAAGAACTGCGGCAGCACATGAAATCCAAATCAGTGCTAGACTAGTTTGTTGGATATAGCTTACTGTAGATGGAAATGTCAATCTCTTCTGGGAGCTCTGCCTCGTTGACCTCGAAGCGGTCCTGCACATCGTTCAGGGTCTTGGCGTCGGTCTCGTCGGACACAAAGGTCACGGCCAGACCTTTCGTCCCGAACCTGCCGGCACGTGCCACTCTGTGCAGGTAGGTGTCGGAATCCTCGGGCATGTAATAGTTGAAGACAATGTTGACGCGCTCAATGTCCATCCCTCGGCCAAACAGGTTGGTGGCCACCAGGATCCGCCTCTGGAAGTCCTTGAACTGCTGGTACCGGGAAAGCCTGGGTGAGGAAGGGGGGCATTCATAGATTTAGAATGAGTAGAACAGGCATAATGCTTCCTGCTTCACTCCTGTGGGTACACAAACTGACCAACAAACATGTCTGAGTTAAAGTTATTGTTCAGTCCCTCCGGATAACAGCTTCTGCTATTATAGAAAACGTGCACGTAAATGGAAGATTCTCAATTTGATTGCTCATCTCAGTCCTCTCGCCTCCGTTTGAAAAAAGGTCAAAAGTAACCGAGGGGAGGAAATGTGGAAACAAATGCGTTTGCATGAAATGAGACTCCATCATTTGCACGTCATCATGCAAATAATGTTTACAGGGGTGGAATGGCATAAAATAAACGTTTTGGTTCACCAGCCACTGTGGCAGGTAGATTTAAAAATCTACCAGCCACACCCCCCGCTAAAATGACACCAACAAAATAATGGATGAGCATGCTTTGTAATGTTTCTAAAAAACAATAAATGTATTACAAGTAAGAAGTAATGTGGTATATTGAGTCTGACTAGCAATAGAAGAGTTGTCTGTTCCCTAGCAGTTGAAACTCAAACATAGAAAAACAACCTAGCTTGTGAACAAAACAATGTAAATAGCCAAGAAACCCAAGGACAAAGTCTCACTTCAGTAGACTTCAGTTTCAAGTAAATTAGACCAGCCAGGCTGTGTTGCAGTGCGAGGTGGAATAGGCTATGTAGAATTCGTAGTTCTTTGACTTAATTTACCAGCTATGAAACAAAATGGCAGAAATACTTTGAAAACAGCTACTGCAGCATTTATTTTACTATAAAATGTGATCATACTTTTAATTCACAAATGCGAGTGAAATGCTCACACTGTGGAGCCCTGACCACCTGCCAACGAGGCTGGTGAAAGACATCTTACCCGCCAATGCCAAATCTACCCGCATTTGGCAGGTGTTAATTTTAGGCCCTGGGTGGAATCCCAAATTAAACGTGTAAAGTAGTAAGACATTTAGTTAGTTGTGCTAGACATTTTATAGATAAAACAATAAGTAGCATATCGTTTTTAAATATGTGCATGCTTTTCTCTGTCGAGTAAACAGCTGATTCAAAGGGGGAGTGGCAAATCTCAAAACTCTTCCGCAAAGGACACTTGTGCTTCCTCACGCCTCTGTTTGCCTACTAACTAATTGACACACTACTCGACCGGTTATCGGTTTACGGATGAGAGAGGAGTCGAGGAGAGGACATTCTTTTGCCCAAATCCGAATTTCCCAATGAAAGCAGAGACCCAATCCCAAATCGACCACTAAACCCTATGCACTTGTTGAAAAGTGAGAGGATTTGAAGTGTACGCAGTATTTGATAGGGTAGGGGGATGTTTCACAATACTGCTTACACCAATCAAAGTCTCTCAGATTTCAACAAGTGCATTCCCCTCCGTCAGAACCCACCTCTCCTCCTGGGCCATGCCCCTGTGGATGTGCTCCACCAGCAGCTGAGACAGAGCCACACAGCGCTGCACTGACTTCACAAAGATCACCACCTACATACAGGGGGAAGAGAACGGTTCTGTCTACCCTGTGGACTGTTGAAAAACAAATTATAGTCCCACTAAGCCCAAACCAGATTGGATGGCGTATCGCTGCAGAATGCTGTGGTAGCCTTGCTGGTTAAGTGTGCCCTGAATTCTAAATAAATCACAGACAGTGTCAACAGCAAAGCATCCCCACACCATAACACCTCCTCCATGCTTTACGATGGGAACTACACATGGAGATCATCTGTTCACCCACACCGCTTCTCACAAAGACACGGCAGTTGGAACCAAAAATATACCATTTGGACTCCAGACCAAAGGACACATTTCCACCGGTCTAATGTCCATTGCTCATGTTTCTTGGCCCAAGCAGGTCTCTTCTTAGTAGTGGTTTCTTTCCAGCAATTCGACCATGAAGGCCCGATTCACGCAGTCTCCTCTGAACAGTTGATGTTGAGATGTGTCTGTTACTTGAACTCTGTGAAGGGTGCTATTTGAAGAATCTCAAATATATTTTGATTTGTTTAACACTTTTTGGGTTACTACATGATTCCATGTGTTATTTCATAGTTTTGATGTCTTTACTATTATTCTACAATGTAGAAACTAGTAAAAAATAAAGAAAAAGGTGTCCAAACTTTTGACTGGTAGTGTACATTGAAACATGTTTTCAATTGACCGTTCATCTTTGACGTTTCAACGTACTCCTTGCTCCCGTCACTCACATTCTCACACATCTGGCACCATCCCCCCTGTCCTACTCACCCAGCTGCTCCAGCATCTTGTCACACTCGTCCAGGACAAAGTGCTTGACGTTCTTCAGGTTGAGAGTCTTGTTGCGGATGAGGGCCAGGATGCGGCCGGGCGTTCCGACCACGATGTGGGGGCAGTTCTTCTTCAGCACGTCCTCGTCCTTCTTGATGGACAGGCCCCCAAAGAACACGGCCGCCTTGACGGTGGGCATGTACTTGGAAAAGCGCTCGTACTCTTTGCTGATCTGGAAGGCCAGCTCTCGTGTGTGGCACATCACCAGCACAGACACCTGGTAGACAGAGAGAGAGGTAGGGGAGGATGTTTAATACAGAGCTCTCTGGACATCAGAGAAACAAAAGGCACACATACAAGATTATCCAATAGAAAAGCGCTGTGTAAACAGTGGAATTAAAAGGAGAACAAATTCAGACTGCAATAGTAAACACTTTCTTATGCAAGTCTCCCTCCACGCCCCTTGTCTCTAAGGGGTGGTTTCCCGGATACAGATTAAGCCTATTCCTCAACTAAAAAGCACTCAATGGATTCTCCATTGAAATGGCTGCTTCCACAATGTAGAGGTGAATTTCATTTTCCAACCACTCACCTGCCCGTCCACGGGCTCAATCTGCTGCAGGGTGGCCAGTACAAACACAGCTGTCTTGCCCATACCAGACTTGGCCTGGCACAGGATGTCCATGCCCAGGATGGCCTGTGGGATGCACTCGTGTTGGACTGAAAGACAGAAACACAAGTCAGAAGTATGATGTGATGCTTGAAGGGGCATACATGTATAACTCATAGTCCGAGTCCCAAATGACACCCTATATAGTCGATTACTTTCGACCAGGGTCCATATATAGCGCACTACTTTTGACCAAAGCCCCATGGGCCATGGTCAAAAGTATTACACTAAAATCGGGAATAGGGTGCCATTTGAGACACACATAGAACAAACTAAGTCAGAGACGGTCCTTGGTTGAAGGTGGGCAGTGCCTGTGAGACTCACCTTCAGAGGGATGTTCAAAGCCACAGTCAACAATGGCGCGGAGCAGCTCTGGTTTGAGCAGGAAGTCTCGGAAGCCGGAGCTGTGGATGGAAACGTAAGAGCCCTTTACCTCCTTCTTGCCCACTGGTGTGGCAGTCTCTGGGGCAACCTGTGGCTCCTCATCCTCTTCATAGTCCAACAGCTCGTTGTCAACGTCGTTCTCTGCCATGCTACAGAAGGAGTAGTTGTGTTAGTTGAAACTAGGAAAGACTGGAGACTAGTGGGGTGGGGGGGGGGGCTGTATCAACAATACAGTATATTCAGAAGGTAAATTGAAATGCCAATTCAATAATCTATATAAAATTCCTCACCATCTATCAATCAAAGCTTGATGATGATTTCATTATTTGAAATCAGCTGTATAGTGCTACGGCAAAAACCAAAACGTGCACCCCTTGGGGTCCCTAGGTTCGAGTTTGGGAAACGCTGGTCTAACATGTATTCCTACATAGCATTGGCTAGCTGCTAATAACGCTAGTAGCAGGCCGCACTCACAGCACCGCTTGTCACCGCCAAAGTTGGATAGTATGCAAAATGGGAAGCGAATACATTTTGCACATAATCATAACAATTTACCTAGCTAGAAACAAGGATTGGACCAGCGACCACCCTGTAACGTTAGTTAGCCAGTTGCCCGATTCAATCAAGTTGAACAGGGAGTCATGCCTCACTCTCCGCACAAACAATGGCAGCCGTCTCCTCTCATTCAAACTTTGTGGCAGCAAAGTGCTATAAGGTCCATAATAGGTTCAAAATGCAAGGTGCATATTCAGAAATAACGTTGGCTCAAATTAATAACGAGTAAGACATTTCTAGGGTCTAACTTCACCTAATGTAATTCTCGGAACCAACCTGCGACACACTGCTAGCATAAGTTAACTGCTAACTGACATGACCGTGCTAGTACTAGCTCGACGCAATGCTAAATGTGTTAGCTAGCCAGATCGCACAAGGTTTTAGCAAAGATTACAACACAAATATACTCGAACATGGCTGCTATTTATGGGCGTTATGGAAAGAGAAATAGATGTTTCAACTTTACAATCCATGCAGATATTGAAAATTACTCAATACAGTGCATTTGTTATGCAATTAAAATACACTTACTTTTCGGTGTTAATTCAAATCGGCTTCGAGTATCACTGCTAGCTACGTTCACAGGGGCAGTCCTCAAGTACTTTCGTCCGGAAGCGCTGGGTTACTGTATTCGTAGCCACTATTGGTACATTTTTAAGACAATCTCCCCAAACCGGTCTGAAAACTAACCATGATTGGCCTATTCAAATAACGATCTTGAAAATGCCAGCAAAAATGGCGGGATTTCACCAGCTCCCCTAAACTTAATTGTGGGCATCATCTCTCGTTTGACAACACTGGCATGAAAAAAGTACACTGTGATAGCCTTATTCAGCAATAATGTAAATTATAGCTACGTATGACTAGGTTTCAACTTCCAGAAATGATGTCTGAATTTAGATTAGATTAGTTTATTAGTCACATACATAGGGTCGCAGATGTAATTGCAGGTTACAGTGAAATTCTTAAGCTCTGAACTCCAACAATGCAGGTCAAAAAGATAAGTGAATGAAACAATCATTAAAAATAATAATCATATACATAATATATACATATTTATTTACAACATTTACAAATAAACAGCCTGCATTCATCCAGTTTGTATACATTATGATAGATGTGTGACATGAAGCTATATGAGGCATTTTGGGCATAGGGGTAACAATGACTGTCTTGAACAAATAGGCATTTGGCTTAAAACATTTATTCATAATTGGCAATATGTGGGCCTGCCCTGATCATATCAGCTTACCACATCTGTCTTCCCTCACCAAACCCATCAATGATTTGATTTATTTGACTATAATAATTTGATTGTTCCACATTATTGACACTAAATAGATGTTATTTTAACTGTAGCTATTAAAAGTCCAACAGTGGGAGTGTGCAGAGTGCAGACTGATGATAGCGACTTTAATTCCTGACTATTTCAGTTATTGTCAAAAGAGGGCAACATTTATCCATTAAATACGATAAAACCTCAATGAACCAAAGTGAATTGGGTTACATTGTAAACTTTTTTAGAGATTTCGTATGTGATCAGAAACAATGCATTAATTTCCCGGAGTGGTCGCTCTGCGCTGTGTTAGTTGACGTAATCATGTACAATGGCATGACGTAATCTAGGAGCCTATGATGTAAACGAACTCAAGAAAAGGTTCAGTGCCTACTTTTGGCTCAGTTGAGTTGATGATTTGCAAAGGACAGTCATCCTCATGTTCAAATAAGTTACTTTGAGTGGACAAAGAAGAAATTATGTGTGAGTACAGCAAAACTGGCCAGGATTTTATAAAAATAAAATGTAAATGTATTTTTAAATGTAATTGTTAATTTTTTTAAATTTCAGGTCCAATCTGAAGGGTGCCTGAAAGCACAATGGATAGAAATCATAAACGGTTGAGAAGAATTCTTCTAAAAGTGAGTCTCATAAGTGAAAAAAAATGCTTGTTTATTCTGGGGCTATCTCTCTTGATATGTAATGAGGCTATCTTCTTGGTAGTATAGCCTATATGCTGTAAAAACGGATTGATATGATTTATTGTTGGAAAAGTGGGCATAATAATGGAGGGCTCAAGTTAAATGTATTTCCTTATGTTCCTCTACCCCAGGCTGGGACCCTCCAAGCTAGTCCTGGAGAGCAGGTGCTCCAGACAGGCGTCCATGCCACTGGCCATGATGGACTAAGGCTGCCATCCCTGGTAGATTGCCCCAAGGACGGCCCCCTAAAGGTAAGAAACGGCTTTTAGTTCTGTTGCAAAACGTCTGGTTGTAACGGAGACCAGTTGGTTGTAATCTAGTAATATGACGTGTTGAAAACCAGTTTACAACGAGATCATGACGCCAGTAAGACACATGGGTCACCTACTAGTTAGAACTAATTGTATTGGAATTCTGATTTTAATTCTAATTCTAATTCTAAGGTTAACCCTTATGTGACATGTCACTCAGTACCATCATGCCTATGGTGAAAGAGGTGGTTTCTATGGTGATATGATTTTCCCACTGTTGTTATTTGTCTCAGAACCTTGTGCCGAAGCCCCCACATGGCCCCAGGCCCAGCCGAGAGGCCAAGATGGCCAAGGCAGAAAAGAAGGCCAGAGAGGCTATCAAGGCTAGAAGGGCTAGGGAGGCTAAGGCAGGGGTGAAAAAACCAAGCCACCAAGTAGTTGGTGTGTTGGCACTGCCTCCACCTCTTCTATCTCCAACAACCAGTTACAGTGAGTATTGATCACCACTTCCAAAAAACGTGGATTTATTGATAGAATTCTAAAAGGATATATGGTGGAAGGACTATGAGTTATACATGTATGCCCCTTCAAGCATCACATCATACTTCGACTCTCCTCTTTCTGTAGGTGTCCTGCCAGCTATCAAGAAGGGCACTAAAGTGACTAAAGTGGAGACAACAGGTGACACAGTGGTTATTCAATAGAATCGTTATATTTACATTGACATTTTTGTCATTTAGCAGACGCTCTTATCCAGAGCAACTTACAGTTAGTGGGTGCATACATTTTTCATACTGGCCCCCCGTGGGAAACGAACCCACAACCCTGGCGATGCAAGCGCCATGCTCTACCAACTGAGCTACAGGAGACACTTACTTGCATCGAGTCATTCGCCATCGTTTTTCTAGCAGGCTTTGTGTAGTCGTGTTCCAGTGATGAAGCCGTTCTAGACCAAACCAACTGGACTGGAAATATGCGATTGTCCGGCGAATCCTCACAATGGTCTTCTCCACGAATTTAGGCAGCTAGATTGTCAATTCATCCAATTTTCGCGCAAATATGTGCTCTGTCCAAAAACTCACCACTATATTCTCTGAGATAAATTAACTTTTAAAAACAATTCATCGTTGCCATGGTTACTAGCTTGTTCGGTGGTAATTCTGATTCTCTTCTCTTTCAGTGCCACCAGGCCCCATGACACCTGAGGATGAGGTGAGAATGAACTCCTCTCCATCTGTTGATGACCCCCTGACCCCAGAGACCCCAGAGAGTGATGTCACCTCCGATACCACTTCTCTGGCGGACACACCCCATGAGATGACACCTGAGAACGTAGAGGAGGCGTCCTCTCTAGAGGACTTCCTGAAGTCTCACCCGTGAGTCCTGCTCTGAACCGTGTTATGTGCAGTAGAAAAATGGAATCTAGTTGCCAGTCTACTAACCAATGATTCCTGATGTTTGTTTGTTTTCTAGTCAGAGAAAGCGCATCAGGAAGTTCCTCAAACAAAAGGTAAGTCCCACATTTTTTCTTCTTTACCCCATTTCTACTTCTTTACCGACTAATCATGCCAACAACAACAAAAAACGTGTAACTTAAAGACTAAGAGGAAATGCGGTCATTTAAAAATGGTTGTTTTCTGTATTTCTTTCTAAGAATGTGACCATAGAGGACCTGGAGGACATGTCCTATGCGTTCCTCCTGCCAGCGATAGCTCTGCTCAGGATCTACAGTCCAGAATCATCCAACTGCTCCTTCCGCGGGTCAGGGGTGCTGAAGATCGTCTTTGAGACGTTCCACTGGCGGAGCTCTGAGCCAAAGGGGAGGCTCTGGGGCAGGCAGCCCCCCACGCCCAATTCTGAGACAGACAAGGAGCTTCAGGGTACAGCAGACATGGCTGTGAGTAACATCCTGAGGAATGCCCAGGAGGACCTCTTCTCCTCTGGTATGAGGATCTTCTCCAGTATCTTCTCAGAGCTGTTTAGGGACGCCTGTGAGAGTGCCCAGGAGGCCGCCAGACGGAACCACCACACGAGGTCCGGAAGAGGCAACAAAAGCCGGAGTGGGAGTTGCTCTGGGTCATCACAGGGATCGAGCCGGTCCAACATGCCAGAGCTGGCAGAGTGTGTGAATGCTCAGCCACTATCTCTGGAACATCCAAGTGTGTCCTGCTCCAACAGAAGTAGCCTGCACCCCCTTCCAGAGCAGGGCTGGATGGAGGAACATATTGGCTCAGCCCTAGGTCACTGGCAAATGGAGACAACAGCTCATCCAATAGGTCGTCAGGGTCATCCACTGCCTCATCTCCATCCACCTGCCTGTCTTCTTCAGATGTGACCTCAGAGGGAAGGGCCCACTACACCATTATGGCCGTGGAAACCCTCCAGGAGGGGGAGGACAACAGCTGGAGTCACTCTGGGTCCTCACAGAGATCGAGACGGTTCGACCTCTGTCATCAGGCAGAGGAGATGGAGAGGGTTTATCTCCAGAGAGACACACCCCACTCCAGTGTCAGTGTGGGAGACCTGGGGTCAGTGAGGAGGGCCAAGAGAAGGGATGTCCATAAAGCCCTCAGTGAGGGGTCCCTCAATGTCTTTGCCCTGTTCAGGGAGAGGGCAGGGGAGATTTGGCAGACCAGCACATGGGACATGGAGCAGACCCAGCCTCCCAGCACCCCCACATCCAGTGAGGAGGATTTGTGGGACAGCGACTCCAGCTTGTCTCATGGGGTTGGGGAGGAGGAGAGGGGCAGCTCCCTGATCCTGACCCCCCAGGCCTCCACCTCACTCTCTGATCAAGACAAGAGGGCACTAGGTTAGTTATTATGTAGTCTTGTCTCCTCTTGCTCCCTTGTTATTATTGTTATTGCCATTTACAATGTGACCAAGATGTTTTGGGGTGGGGGTGCTGTCGATGGGGGGAGGGAGTATTTTTCTCCGCTCTGCTGACAAGTCATTTTCTCCGTTCATACAGGAGTAATAAAGGCCTAGTTCACTAATTTTGTGAAGAAAATCATCTATAAAAAATAATAATTATATATCTATATATACATTTTAAATAAATGTTGATTTGACTAGAGGACGTCTGCCAGGTCCTGACCGCCTGGGTGGAACAGATGCTGAACAGGACCTGCAACGACAATTACAGGGCCAGTGTCATCATCCAGAAAGGTCCATTTATAACCTGTTTTACCAATATGATCATTATTAACCCTGTTATAACCATGTAATAACCTGTGTAATAACCAGTGTATTATCATTATAGTAAATGTACTAGATACTGCATAGTGCTATACATGGATGTGGCTTTGAATCAGTTCAGAGTATTAGTGTGTTTTCTTAGGACTGGATTCTGGTGCTAGGGACAGGTTCCCTGACACTCTGTGTCCTTCTTCATCAGAGGAAGAAGAGGAGTTGGTCACGAGTGTCATGACTGTCTTACACTCAGAGCCCTCCACCTCAACCAAGGCAGCACGGGCAGCTCCTGCACAGACCCTGGAGTTCAACCCCTGTCTGGATGAAGATGAGGTGGTCCCCAGCACCTCCATGGGTGCGGGATTCCTGACGACCACTCAGGCAGCATGGGCAGCTCCTGCCCAGACCTTGGAAGAAGAGGTCGGGGGAGCTGATGTCTCTGAGGTGAGTACCAGCTCCCTGACCCCCACCGAGGCCAGTCAGGGCCTCCTGGAGAAGATTCCCTCTCTCCTTCCGGGTGAGATCCTCATCGAGGAGGACATCTCCTTTCGCAGCACTCCCAGGGACACCGTCATGAGCCCACATACCCTGAAGTTTATCCTCCAGGGCATCATGCGCCGACTGGAGGCCTCAGAGTTCCCCCAGGCAAGGAGGGCCAATGACCCCTTCAGGCTGATGAAGAATCTCTTTGTGGAGGTCCAGCATGCCCTGAAGTATGCTGACATCTCTGTCCTCTTCAGCCTGGAGGAGAGCATCCAATTCAGGGGGGAAGATGCAATGAAGGCCATCGTGAAGGCTGCGGCTAAAAGGTTGTCCCTGCGTTCGGATTCCAACCGGGCTCAACTGCGTGCCGCACGCTATGGTGGCGAGGGAACCGTCTGTTGCATGGCAGACACCATCGCGCACGTCATAGGCGACTACGCCCAGGACTGGAGTTCTGACGGCCATTTTGGAGCGAGGAGGAGCCTTGGTAGTGGGAGGTCACGCTCCTCCTCAAGCTCCTCAAAGAGTGACATCACCCTCACAGAGGAACTCTTGGCCCAGGGGGAAACCCTAGAAGAGGACCAAGAGGAGGTGGCTGCGATCGACGACAACGAGAAATGTGACTCTGCTAGCTTGGAGAAGGCCAGCAGCAGCTCCCTCTCCGCAGACCTTGTGGACAGCACCTCCACACAGGTAAGGAGTCTACCATTAACCAGTATGTTGTTTAGTTATTGGGGCTGTTTGATTGTGAGGCACCAACTCATATCTGTTTCTCTCTCTACTAAGAAGACAGTGAAGGACGAGGCTGTGAAGGAAGGAGTGAGGAAGTCAGGAGAGGGGAAGCGAGGTCGCAAGAAGACCCTGAAGAAGAACAAGGTGTCTCCCCTTGGCACTGATGGTAAGTCCTCCCTTCTGTCAGTCCACATGTCTATTTGTCTTCAACAAAATTATATTATTTCACCACATTGTAATGTTAGGGGAAGAGACTATGATGAAGTTATCAGGGTCTTATTCATTAAATGGAAGTAACAGGGAGGAACTTCCATGAACAAAATAAAACGTTTTTTTACAGTTTGCCCTAATGATGTCATGCCATGTTCTCTGTCACCTGTTCAGATACCGTGGCTGATGAGCCGGGAAAAAAACTATCTCTCCTCCTGAGGATAACAGCTACCTTGGCAAAACTATTTTGCTTCCCCTGCAAAAAGAGAAGCGGCAAAAAGTAGTTGTGTGGGTATACCCACTTAGTGCACTTCAGTGCACTTGCCTCCTCTCCACAAACCCAGAGTCAACAGAAGAGGGAGACAAACCCCCCTACTCACAACCCATTTGATGATTCCAACCATACCCCCACGCTATTGTGGCGAGGGAGCCATCTGTTACATGGCAGACACCATCGGACACGTCATAGATGACCATGCTGAAGATTGGAGCTCTGACGGCCATTTTGGAGCCAGGAGGAGCCGTGGATTGGGAGTTCCACTCCTCAAGTAGTGACATCACCCTCACCAAGGAGCTCTTGGCTGAAAGGGCCAAGGAAGCTGACCAAGACGACGTGGCTGATGATGAAACTGGCATGACAATACCCCCCCCAAATAACAAACCATTACAAACCATGATGATTCCTCCCATAGCCCGGCCCGGACCTATTTCATTCAATAAACATGTACTTGCATCTATTTTGAACCTCTTTTTTTGTTTTTAACAGGCCTACTGTAGACTACAAATTATTAAGTGCAAATTGATGTGTGTACTGCATCAATATTATGAGTTCACTGTGCCAGTCATTATGAGTTCACTATGCCAGTCATTATGAGTTCACTGTGCCAGTCATTATGAGTTCACTGTGCCAGTCATTATGAGTTCACTATGCCAGTCATTATAGTTCATCCAGGCTTTAACACTCTTAACTGTATTGGTATTGACACAATAAGAGTTACATTTGTTTAGATCATTCAAATGTAATAGCTTCAGGGTTGTGGAGGTCATAGTCTCTTATGACGGCTACCAAAGTCCATCCTGCTTTCACCACTCGCTCACACTAGTCCAATTTCTTAACCTCTCCCTACCGGAACCTAATCGAGTAGCTGGCCCGGCACTCATGCAAGATTTGGTTTTGGGTTGCAGAGATTATGGAGGTCAAAACAAGGTCTATGGCTGTGTTTACACAGGCAGCCCAATTCTGATCTTTTCCACTAATTGGTATTTTGACCAATCAGATCAGCTCTTTTTCCAAGAATTGGGCAAAAGATCAGAATTGGACTGCCTGTGCAAACACAGCCTGTCATGCAGGACCTGACCAGGAAAAACTCTGATCAGATAAACTGTCAAAGGCAAGAACATAATCTATACTACTATTTCCAAAAGTATTTTTCAATATAGTTTAACATTATTAGCAGTATATTGCAGATGTATTCCCCATAATATACTCCAGCAAGCAAAAGCCTGGAAACGGAACAAGGTAAAATCAAATAAACTCCTGCCCTATACCCCACAAGGAAATAGGATGAAAGACTTGATGATGTGTATGTAGGCTATGTTTATTCAGCCTGCTCATTACTGCTATCAGATGTAAGCAGGCTATTTCTGGTGTGCATTTTCATAGCCTTTGTGTGATGTGTTTCACCTAACATCACCTATGACCAGGTGCTCCTTTGCTCTTCCGTCTCAGTCTACCTCTGGCAGTATCAAATTCTCGGTAAGCAAATCTCCCATTTGCATGCCCTGCGATTTGTTTTCGTTTTATTCAGCTATAGTTTGAATTTCTGCTTATGTAGGGATAAGGAGGTCAATAGGGAAAGGGGATACCTAGTCAGTTGCACAGCTGAATGCATTCAACCGAAATGCATCTTCCGCATTTAACCTAACCCCTCTGCCTTAATCGACGTCCATGGCGCCCAGGGAGCAGTTGTTGTTGGGGGTTAACTGCCTTGCTCAAGGGCAGAACGGCATATTTTCCCACCTTGCCGGCTCGGGAAATCGAACCAGCAACCTTTAGGTCATTGGCCCAACGCTCTTAACCACTAGGCTACCTGCTGCCCAATAGAGTGCATAGTCTCTCTCTCTCTCTCTCTCTCTCTCTCTCTCTCTCTCTCTCTCTCTCTCTCTCTCTCTCTCTCTCTCTCTCTCTCTCTCTCTCTCTCTCTCTCTCTCTCTCTCTCTCTCTCTCTCTCTCTTACACTCAGACACCTCTTCTGCACAACACTGTACCTCAGTTAGTCTTTGGTACTATTGTTATGTATTGATCTAATGGCTTGTAGACTTTAGAAAAGTGGCATTTGCTTAATGTAGGCTAGTATGTATCCACTATATATTTGGGCTTGCTTTCAATATTAGATAATGAGTTTAACTTGTAGATTTCTGATATTAAATGCTGTACAGTCATATACTTTTTATTCTACTGTAACTGTACTCCATTTACAATCTTGTGGTTGTGATTGTATGGGCACATTATTACTTGTAAGCAGAGTAATAACAATAGCAGTTGTTTTGTGTGTGGCGAAATTGCAAATCTGGGATAGGGGAAAGAGATAAGCAACAGTTTGTTCATTAGGAGAAGATGGAAATGACAAATCCATGGTCTGGACATGGTCACATGATACATTGGGCGCGCTCCTGCTACCTACCATACACATTGCGCCAGCGCAACCGCGCGCAGCTCCACCAGAAAAAAAAAGTGTAGCCTCCCGCTCAAGCCATCATCGGCAATGCGCGGACAGACAAGGCGATATTCCTCTGCCCTCCAAAACCAAACGAAGAGCAAACAACAACGCTTTTACCGGTGACACTCTTCGGTCATTCGGTAATATAAGGTAGTCCCGTTTGTAACGCAAAATGGCTGAAAGCGGATTGAAAGAAGGATTTTGTGGCATGTGATACTGGGAGACTGACGCTTGTTCATGTTTCACGGATGTTACAGTTTTTTTGCCTCTGTAGCGTTGTATGTTAGCAATGGATCTCTATCCCTCTTCGGAGTCTGTTATGCGGATAGGGAGGGAGTCGTGCCGTTTGTTCCCCTTGTTCTCTAGCTGTTGATAGCTAGCCTCCAAAGAAAATAACAATGAACTGAATCAAACAGTTTTCTTTTAGGCTTTTACCCTGCTGATATTTTAAAGACACACCCGGGAACATTTTGTATTTGTTGAACGAACCTTTTGTTGAAACTAGACAAACATTTTGGGATCACCAGCTTCTTTGGGCAGTGGTGCGTTGAGGCGACACAACAATGGGATTATCTTTGACCATTGACTGAGAATTGTTTTTAAAAGTTAATTTATCTCAGAGAATATAGTGGTGAGTTTTTGGACAGAGCACATATTTGCGCGAAAATTGGATGAATTGACAATCTAGCTGCCTAGATTCGTGGAGAAGACCATTGTGAGGACTCGCCGGACAATCGCATGTGTCCAGTCTAGTTGGTTTGGTCTAGAACGGCTTCATCACTGGAACACGACCACACAAAGCCTGCTAGAAAAACGATGGCGAATGACTCGATGCAAGTAAGTGTCCCCTGTAGCTCATTTGGTAGAGCATGGCGCTTCCATCGCAAGGGTTGTGGGTTCGTTTCCCACGGGGGGCCAGTATGAAAAATGTATGCACTCACTAAGTCGCTCTGGATAAGACCGTCTGCTAAATGACTAAAATGTAAAATTGCTGTTACAGTGTAATAACAGCATAAACACACACACACACACACACATCCCAGTGGACCTCACCAGTTCTCAGAACCATCTTGAGTCTGAGAAGAACCAATAGCAGTCACAAGGCTCCCAACCTTTTTGGAATGGACCCTTTTCAAGAGGAAAAAAAAACGTTTGTGGTGACAGCCATTATTGCTCATTTCTGACAGCTTGATTAATGCGTTTCGACTATAACAAGGACTTTGAAGAATATTACAAGGAGAATATGAAATATGAAAAGGAGACAAAAGTGGGCTACTGGGCTTTTAGAAATTCACACCACTGAAGCGACAGACATTGAGCTGGGGTAATTTTGTCAATTAGCCTACTTGACTGTATCCTTATATAGTATTTTACATTTAAGATCATAGTAGGTGTAATGGCCAATGTATTTGAACATCAATATTGATGTTCTTTACAGTGGAGGTTATGAACAGCTCAGCACAGGTGCCACCACCACTCACAAAGACACTCTGAAAATATCCTAACAGTGGGTACAGTTGTAGGCTACAGAAGTTCCTCTTGCCTCTGCTCTAGTCTAGTGACAAGTCAGCAGTCAGACCCCTTTTTACCTCAGCATTTCCCTTGTGTGTGTCAGCAAGTCATGAACCCAACTCTGATCAAATCAAATTGTATTTGTCACATGCGCCGAATACAACAGGTGTAGACCTTACAGTGAAATGCTTACTTACAAGCCCTTAACCAACAATGCAGTTTTAAGAAAAATAAGTGTTAAGTAAAAAATAGATAAGTAAAAAAGAAAAAAATAAGAAAAATCGAAAAATAACAAATAATTAAATGCAGCAGTAAAATAACAGTAGTGAGGCTATATAAGGGGGTACCGGTACAGAGTCAATGTGTGGGGGCACAGGTTAGTCGAGGTAATTGAGGTAATATGTACATGTGGGTAGAGGTAAAGTGACTATGCATAGATAATAAACAGAGAGTAGCAGCAGCGTAAAAAGGGGGGGGGGGGGGACAATGCAGACTCCAGGTAGCCATTTGATTAGCTATTCAGGAGTCTTATGGCTTGGGGGTAGAAGCTGTTAAGAAGCCTTTTGGACCTAGTCTTGGCGCTCCGGTACCACTCGCCGTGCGGTAGCAGAGAGAACAGTCCATGACAAGGGTGGCTGGAGTCTTTGGCAATTTTTAGGGCCTTCCTCTGACACCACCTGGTATAGAGGTCCTGGATGGCAGGAAGTCTCCTCAGGGGGAATAGGCTTCACGACTGTCTTGGTGTGTTTGGAACATGATAGTTTGTTGGTGATGTGGACACCAAGGAACTTG
This sequence comes from Coregonus lavaretus, assembly GCF_964263955.1. Taxonomy (NCBI): domain Eukaryota; kingdom Metazoa; phylum Chordata; class Actinopteri; order Salmoniformes; family Salmonidae; genus Coregonus; species Coregonus lavaretus. The sequence goes on from NC_140027.1 coordinate 3,912,041, forward strand.
AAGCACTCAACCTGTTCCACTACAGCCCTGTCGATGAGAATGGGGGCGTGCTCGGTCCTCCTTTTCCTGTAGTCCACAATCATCTCCTTTGTCTTGGTCACGTTGAGGGAGAGGTTGTTATCCTGGCACCACATGGTCAGGTCTCTGACCTCCTCCCTATAGGCTGTCTCATCGTTGTCGGTGAACAGGCCTACCACTGTTGTGTCGTTGGCAAACTTAATGATGGTGTTGGAGTCGTGCTTGGCCATGCAGTCATGGGTGAACAGGGAGTACAGGAGGGGTCTGAGCACGCACCCATGAAGGGCCCCCGTGTTGACGATCAGCGTGGCAGATGTGTTGTTACCTACCCTTACCACCTGGGGGCGGCCCGTCAGGAAGTCCAGGATCCAGTTGCAGAGGGAGGTGTTTAGTCCCAGGGTCCTTAGTTTAGTGATTAGCTTTGAGGGCACTATGGTGTTGAACGCTGAGCTGTAGTCAATGAATAGCATTCTCACGTAGGTGTTCCTTTTGTCCAGGTGGGAAAGGGCAGTGTGGAGTGCAATAGAGATTGCATAATCTGTGGATCTGTTGGGGCGGTATGCAAATTAAGTGGGTCTAGGATTTCTGGGATAATGGTGTTGATGTGAGCCATGACCAGCCTTTCAAAGCACTTCATGGCTACAGACGTGAGTGCTACGGGTCGGTAGTCATTTAGGCAGGTTACCTTAGTGTTCTTGGGCACAGGGACTTTGGTGGTCTGCTTGAAACATGTTGGTATTACAGACTCAGTCAGGGACAGCTTGAAAATGTCAGTGAAGACACTTGCCAGATGGTCAGCGCATGCTCGGAGTACACGTCCTGGTAATCCGTCTGGCCCTGCTGCCTTGTGAATGTTGACCTGTTTAAAGGTCTTACTCACATCGGCTACGGAGAGTGTGATCACACAGTCGTCCGGAACAGCTGATGCTCTCATGCATGCTTCAGTGTTGCTTGCCTCGAAGCGAGCATAGAAGTAATTTAACTCGTCTGGTAGGCTCGTGTCACTGGGCAGCTCGCGGCTGTGCTTCCCTTTGTAGTCCGTAATAGTTTGCAAGCCCTGCCACATCCGACGAGTGTCGGAGCCGATGTAGTACGATTCAATCTTAATCCTGTATTGATGCTTTGCCTGTTTGATGGTTCGTCTGAGGGCATAGTGGGATTTCTTATAAGTGTCCGGGTGAGAGTCCCGCTCCTTGAAAGCGGCAGCTCTACCCTTTAGCTCAGTGCGGATGTTGCCTGTAATCCATGGCTTCTGGTTGGGGTATGTACATACGGTCACTGTGGGGACGACGTCATCGGTGCACTTATTGAGCCAGTGACTGATGTGGTGTACCCCTCAATGCCATCGGAAGAATCCCGGAACATATTCCAGTCTGTGCTAGCAAAACAGTCATGTAGCTTAGCATCTGCGTTATCTGACCACTTCTGTATTGAGCGAGTCACTGGTACTATCTGCTTTAGTTTTTGCTTGTAATCAGGAATCAGGAGGATAGAATTATGGTCAGATTTGCCAAATGGAGGGCGAGGGAGAGCTTTGTACGTGTCTCTGTGTGTAGAGTAAAGGTGGTCTAGAGTTTTTTTTCCTCTGGTTGCACATTTAACATGCTGGTAGAAATTAGGTAAAACTGATTTAAGTTTCCCTGCATTAAAGTCCCCGGCCTCTAGGAGCGCCGCCTCTGGATGAGCATTTTCTTGTTTGCTTATGGCCTTATACAGCTCGTTGAGTGCGGTCTTAGCGCCAGCATCGGTTTGTGGTGGTAGATAGACAGCTACGAAAAATATAGATGAAAACTCTCTTGGTAAATAGTGTGGTCTAACGCTTATCATGAGATACTCTACCTACATTTTACATTTACATTTTAGTCATTTAGCAGACGCTCTTATCCAGAGCGACTTACAGTTAGTGAATACATATATATATATATATTTTTTATACTGGCCCCCCGTGGGAATCGAACCCACAACCCTGGCGTTGCAAACGCCATGCTCTATCAACTGAGCTACATCCCTGCCGGCCATTCCCTCCCCTACCCTGGACAACGCTGGGCCAATTGTGCGCCGCCCCATGGGTCTCCCGGTCGCGGCCGGCTACGACAGAGCCTGGATTCGAACCAGGATCTCTAGTGGCACAGTTAGCACTGCGATGCGGCGCCTTAGACCACTGCGCCACTCAGGAGACAAAACGAGCAAAACCTCAATATTAGTTCGTAGTATATAAGGCAAGAAGTGTGTTGAATAATGCATCCTGTTTAAATGCTGCTTCTCATCTGACTGTTGTTAAAGCCCTGTACTGGGTTAGTAAGTTACTTCACCCTACTAACTAGATGATGTCTTCAAGTCACACTGCTTGCCACATGGGTTTGCTGTACTATTTAACATTTCATCTTTTATCAAACTATCTCTTATCAGGGCTGATTTATTCATTCACGTTTTCACACCCATTCCAACTTCTCTCGTTTGGTGGAACTTAAAACTTCTGCTCCCAAATAGGCCTAACTGGCTTACGATTCCAGACTTGGCACAGTAGCCAACTATTTGGATAGCTACAGTACAAGATAATACTAGAAAGCAGTACCAGGCAGGAGGGAGCCACCTCTCTCTCGTGAACATGTTGACATTTCAGCTTTTCAGGGGGTTGTTTTGCCCTCTCCAAACCCTCAGCAGGTTCACACACAATGGAGGAGGGCACAGCTGAGAGAGGAAAAGAGAAGGCACGCTTGGGGGACTGACTCAAGCCACAGTGGGGCCACAGTGACGTAGTGGGAACTCTGGTTTGGGGGCACAGACAGGGAGCCATTATCCCCTCAGCCAACACATACACTGGTCTGGTGTCTCGACTCTCATGGTCTGAACTGAAGGCCTCTGCTGGCCTGGCAGTTGATAAAGTCTGTCATAATCAGACTCCATGGTCTTCAGTGGTGGGGAGCTTTAGCTTCCTCACAGCACGCCTTTTGTTCCCCACACACACAGGAAGACTGATACAAAGCAAGCCGAGTAGGAATCTGAACCCAAACTGCGTCACACTTCCTCCTAAAGGTCAGGTAGGAACCAGAATGGAGCGGGGGACAGGGATGTTTCTAACTTCACTGTAATAGATGGCAACAAGTATTGGGGGGGGGGGCACACAGGGATGTAACTTTATTGTAACTAGTGGGATGTTATTTTGTGATAGCAGAAATTTTACATAGGAGAATGTTGGATTGAATATCGCTGAACAGACATTAATATAGCCTTTTTTTCAGTTTTGCATGTTCACACACCCACTAGAGACAGACACTCAGGGTAATGCAAACGGATCGTTCACCTAAATAGCTGCATGACGTAATGAGACAGTTATGCACATATCTCAGGCTTTCTCAACAAGCCGTGGCCATGTAGGCAGACACACACTAGCTAATGCATTAAACTACATGCTACCAGTGACGATGAGAGCCATGCTGTTCACAATTGAGTTGCTTAGGCTACTTCTTTGATTCTTTTTTATTTTATTTCAAAGGAATAGGCCTTGTGCTCTCAAGATTTATAGGAGAATGGTATTTCCTTATTGACTCTTATCAGCAGAACTTTTCTTGTTAACTGAGACAGTCACACGCTCAGGACAGTGTCCTTACCGGCTGTCACTGACTTCCCCCATTTGATGTCCCTATTGGCAGTCACTATCTTTGATCTCGGCTCTTACTGGTCGACAGTCCATGCACTGTTTTCTTACTGGCCACTGTCAGACAGTGTCTCCATGCGTAGTCCATGCTGGCTGTCTGTGTCCCACTCCCAGTAGCACAGTGTGACTGTGTGAGTGTGATGGTGGTGGGGGGGGGCTGTAAAGGGGATTATGCTGATGATGAGGTTCTGGCCATAGCAGCACAATGGCCCTTATTGTCCCGACTGCAGCCCCAGATCACATTCAACAATGCACTGTGTTTCCCCATCCTATCCTGGGTGGCCACACCCTCACTAATAGGCTAAAGCAAGGCCCCATGGTGTGGCATCATGGCTGTGTGTTTGTTTTGTGTGGGAGTTTGTGTGTTTGTCAATGACACACAAGTCGGTGTTGGGGTGGAGGAATCACTTTTGTGTTGACATGCTTTCACGTGTGAGTGTGTGTTTGAGTAGATGTGTGTGTGCTGTGAGTTTGTGTAGATGTGTTTGCCTATTTGGGCCAGCTGGTTTGCATAGGGAAGCCCTAGTTTTGTGTGTGTGCATGTGTGTCCAATGTTCATACACGTGCCCCTGCGTATTTTGTTCAATGTCTGTCCCTGCCATCCCCTGTGCAAACATCCTGCCGTTCTCATGACCTCATGACCCCGCCCCTCTGTTCCAGCCCCTCCCTCCCCAGTCCCCACCTCATCCACAGTTCACACCCTGCCATGACATCACCTCTCCTTTCCTCTCTCCTTTCCTCTCTCCTTTCCTCTTTCTCTTATCCCCTACACTGTGGCCAGACTTTGCCTCTGCCCCGGGAGCCCTGCCTGTCTTTGCCTGGCCCTGCCTGTGTGTGTGTGTGTGTGTGTCCCCACTCACAGGCAATGGAGCCTCTGACAGAACGTGACCTCTAACCACTACTAGAGAGAGAGAGAGAGAGAGAAGCCGACTCCCTTGTTTTTCCACGCTGACTATGGAGGGATGGCCCTCAGGATCTTATCATCCACTGGGGATAATTAGATAAGAGACGTTTTTAAATTTTTAATTTGCTTCTTATCTGTAGAATCATGGAGTTAGGTAGTTAAAGGGATAGTTCAGGATGTTGGCAATGAAGCCCTTTATCCACTTCCCCAGAGTCAGATGAACTTGTGGATACCATTTTCATGTCTCTGCGGGCAGTTTGAAGGAAGTTGCTAACTAGCGTTAGAGCAATTGCTAAGTAGCGTTAGCACAATGACTAGAAGTCTATGGTAACAGCTAGCATGCTAGCTATTCCTGTAGACCTCCGGTCATTGCGCTAAGCTGTTCCCATAGACTGCTAGTCATTGCGGTAACGCTAGTTAGCATTGGCCCGTGAAACTACCTCTAACTTTCTTCATACTGGACACAGAGACATAAAAGGGGTATCCACAAGTAGAACATCCCAAACTATCCATTTCTGCACTTTTACAGCAGTTTGTGTCACTGTGCCGTTAGACATGTTCAGTGTTGGTTTTCCGACTGTTAGCCTATTTGTTCACTTCAGGGGCAGATAGTGTGACTGTGTGTCTGATTGTATCTTCAAAGGTGCTGGATGTTAGTTACACTACTTCAGCAGAGTAAGGATCAAATCAGACACCCATATCCCAGAAGGGCTTTTTCATAACTGCTAAGGATTGTGTACATTGCATGGTGGGAGGTTTATTATTTACTGAAGGGAAATAAACATTGAAATTGTGTTTGGGTTGTTCAGGCAGGACTGTAAATATGATTTTGAGTGTGTGGGTGTGTCACTCACTCTCAGTCCTCTGTCTACTGGGTGGGTCTACTCTTTGGCGATGAGGGTGTAAATGACTCTAGCGAATAAGGCCTCTTTCTTTAAACAATCCTCTTATTTGAATCTACTACAGATCAGGTTACACAGATAACATTTAGAGAGAGAGGCTGGTTCACTCAGTGTAAAAGGGCCCAGTGTTTGTTCTGTGGTGGAATGGAAAAATAATACACGAAGGTAAACATTGTAGAAAGATACAAAAGTAATTGGATTCATTTCCTGTAAGAGTATCAGTATTCTCTGTATCCTGAAGAATAGAGTCCCACAGTATCACACACACACTTGAATATCCACCTGCCTCTGAAATGGGCGTGGCTTGAGTCAGTTGGGCGGCAGTCTGGAGGTGCAGAGGACAGGAGACAGGTATATCAAGTGTATTACCTGGAGCTGTGCTGCCATGGCAATGGCTGTTTGGGGAGGATGAGCTCATAGTTTTATGCCTAGTCTACTCTGTGGTGTCTGACACACACACACACACACACACACACACACACACACACACACCGCTACCGGGCTCATTTACAGCCGTTTAGAAGCCCCTTTGGGATGTCTTTCCATTCAGAGTCAATGGAGCAGTTAGTGGTTAAGCCAGGATGTGAAGCTACAGAGATGGGAGTCAAGGATAGAATGCAATGGGAGGACCAAAAAGGATACGTTTCTTATGTAATGAGTCATGATGTAATGTTTTGAAGCATTTTATTACTTTACCACATAGTTCTAAAGGGTCGTCAGTTGTGGGTAAAATCTCTCATTGGAAATACCATGGAAGTGTGTCCATCCAGCCGTAACCTTCCCTAACCCTAATCCATCCAACGTAATGATTTGATAACATCCCGCCCCGTACCAATCCAACCATCACTTCATACACCCTCCCATCCATTTTTGATTAGTAGAGAAATCCTCCCCACTCCCAACCCAAACCACATTTAACCCCCTGAAACATGGGGATCTTTTCTCGACTCCTCGTTCTCATACACTTGCCTATTTCATCAACCATAATCTTCACTTCCCATGCGATTATGGGTGTAATTTGGTTTTGCCTGCCGTCATACATATGCCCATCTCTCTACTGCTCTATCTATGGACAGGATGAGTCTCAGCTGGTACACATACACAATCACAAAAATACACAAACACACACACACAAAAACACACAAACCGTCACACATACATGCCTTGGTTAAAATCCAGTGGCCATGACCCAGGACTAAACCTTGATTCTGTATTTATTTAATAAGGATTATACAGGAAATTGAATCAGAGAACCAGTGTCCTCATCCTATTAACAAGCATTGGTCTCAGACCCTAAAATAGACCAAACGTTGAACCAATCTCTTCCACGTCCTCTTACATGTTCCACAAATTGATTCACTCTGGATGCGTCTGAAATGGCACCCTGTGGCCGATTCCCTATGGTGCACTGCTAGGGTGCTATTACAGACACAGCCTTTGTTTTGTTTCTGGCTGAACAAATCCAACTACTATTATTAACCAATGTGTCACTCGACCTCCGGATCCATTCCTGCTGTGGTGTTGACTTGTCTCTGCAAGTCCTGGATTCAGTTAGCCACAGACCTGCTGAACTTGTCATGCAACCTATAGCCTAACCTTAACGGTTAGTGATGTGATGCAATGTAAAGTATCGGCCCCCAGCCCAAGATCATGTCCTTTGCCTTTGTTATTCATTACTATAACGTGAAGATATTCCTTAGATGGGGACCATATAAGAACATGTGTTGCCGTGGGATACCTAAGCAATAATATAGATTGATTGCTTTTTGGACTGTAATGTTGCTGTCACTGTGCTGTGCCGTTCATTTTGAAGAGCTGTGTCTCCTGCACAGGGCTCATGCCTTCTGGCCCTGCTGTTTCACTCTCACGCTCTGACACACGCACACACACACACACACACACACACACACTTGCATCCCCCCTGTGAGAGAGCTCTGCTATTCTCTGGCACAGTTGGGGCCCCCAGGCAGACAGGCAGTAGTTCTTCACAGTTGGCTGTTAGTCATGGTTCAGCAGCACCACGTTGCAGCCAGCCACTCTGCTGGAAACAAACTTCCTATCTCTTTCTCCCTCTCGGGTCACTGTGCCCCACAGCACCCTGGGTACTAGTGTGTGTGTGCCCTTTGTTCAGTATAGGCCTACTCTGCCAGGGTACCTCAACTCTTCCGTCGCCGGGCCACCCTGGCAAAGCTTAGTGTGGTAATCCCAGGATTCAGACCATATGCACTTACTGTACACATGCCACACACACTTAAATATGCCCTCCACACAAGGACTAGTCTTATCTACTTGTGATCCAGCTGTTATTGAGGAGTCTTTAAAACAACACATGGACCTGAGCCCAGTAGTCCAGCTGTGATCACGCAGAAAAGGCAAAAAGGAAGTGGAGAGGGTCATTCTAGTTACAGTCCCATTTTAAGAGGTCTTGTGCACACACACACCACTACCCAGGGTGCTGTGGGGCGCAGCGACCCGACAGAGGCAGAAGAGAGAGGAGGAGGTTAGTGTGTCCACCTCATTCAGTCTCGATACAAATACCATGATGTAATGTTTTGAAGCATTTTATTACTTTACCACATAGTTCTAAAGGGTCGTCAGTTGTGGGTAAAATCTCTCATTGGAAATAACATGGAGTGTGTCCATCCAGCCGTAACCTTCCCTAACCCTAATCCATCCAACGTAATGATTTGATAACATCCCGCCCCGTACCAATCCAACCATCACTTCATACACCCTCCCATCCATTTTTGATTAGTAGAGAAATCCTCCCCACTCCCAACCCAAACCACATTTAACCCCCTGAAACATGTTGATCTGTTCTCGACTCCTCGTTCTCATACACTTGCCTATTTCATCAACCATAATCTTCACTTCCCATGCGATTATGGGTGTAATTTGGTTTTACCTGCCATCATACATATGCCCATCTCTCTACTGCTCTATCTATGGACAGGATGAGTCTCAGCTGGTACACACACAGTCACACACAGTCACACACACACACACACACACACACACACACACACAGTCACACACAGTCACACACACACACACACACAGTCACACAGTCACACACACACACACACAGTCACACAGTCACACACAGTCATGCCTTGTCGTTTAAAAGCCAGTGGCTTGATGCTGTATTGAATAAGTATCTTGTAGGAAATTGAAGCAGAGAACCAGTGGCCTCATCCTATTAACAAGGATTGGTTTTTGGCATGAAAATAAACCAATCTCTTCCACGCCCTCTTACATGTTCCAGAAATGGTTAGACTTTGCATGCATCTGAAATAGCACCCTGTGGCCTGGCCCCTACATTGCACCACAAGGGTGCTATTTCAGATTCAGCCTTTGTTTATTTCTGGCTGAACAAAGCCAACTACTATTATTAAAGCTAGAATTCTTATTTGCTACATCCATTTTTGGATTTATATATTAATGATATGTATCCCCAATGATTCTTGAAGAATATAACTTTTAAATGCCTCATGAGCTTAGTTCAACTTTCGTACCCCATCAGAACCCAAAACATATAAGCTTGTTTTACTCCAATGTTTGTAAACAATGTATAGGTAAACAAACACTGTATAACCATGGATGGTCAGTCCTTGCATCCATAGCTCTGTCTATGAATTTGAGTGGTTACATTTCTCCAGGCCAATCCCTCAGCTTTCTACCAAAACAATTAACCACTTTGTTATTGTTTCAATCAAGGATTCTAGCTTTAACTAATGTGTCACTCAACCTCAGGATCCACTCCTGCTGTGGTGTTGACTTGTCTCTGCAAGTCCTGGATTCAGTTAGCCCCAGACTTGTCATGCAACCTATAGCCTAACCTTAAAGGGACATTTCAAAATTGTTAAACTTCATATTCATCAGCTGCTGCACCACCCCAACATCAACATATGTGATAATGGTGCGTTTTCAATGTTTTGTGGTAAAAAAGATAGAGGAAGATAAGTGTTTCCAACTAATTGGTTGATGATGTCATTGGAAACACTTATCTTCCTGTTTTTTTTACTACAAAACATAGAAATGTGCAATTTTCACATATGTTGATGTTGGGGTAGTGCTGGAGATTATGAAGTTGAAAAATTGAACGTTTCCTTTAACAGTAACTGAACTGATGTGATGCAAGTTTCGGCCCCCAGCCCACGCAGGGCATTTTGAGTCATAGGCCTAATTTATCTTTAGTTCATAGGCTCTTTGCTCTACTAGGAGCTAAAAGGAATAAAGCTGTATTTGCACGGGACTAGTATTACTAGAGAACGTTGGTTATGTAATTATTACCCCAGAATGTCCATTATTCCAGAGGAGGATTGGGACGGGATTAGTTTGTTCCAAACTACCCCCTATAATTAATTTCTTCTCTCTAAATAAATTGACCATTATCACGGAAGATTGGAGGTTTTTAGTCTAGGCATGAAGATATTTCAACATGTCCAGGTGATAACAGGCTACACTGATAACTCAAGCTTGGCTTCCAAGTTTCTAAACCATACCAAATCATCTTTGCTATAGGGTTGCCGTAATATTTGACTTGAGGAAGTGTGATCATAATCATTATTTTAGCGATCCGCAGTAAAATACATCCTAAATGTCCCCCAGCCTGCAGATGTGAGCTAAACAGCGCACTTGCACATGAGATGCATTTTTAGGCTATGGATGAGAAAGTGAACTTGTCATTTCTAAAAGTTTGCCAATGTTAAATGAATTGGCACAAAACGTGTAAACAAAAGCATTCACTTTGAAAGTTGATACATGTAGGCCCTTGTCACGAATTCCGCCGAGACTGCTCCTCCTCCTTGTTCGGGCAGGCTTCGGCGTTCGTCGTCCCCGGAGTACTAGCTGCTACCGCTTGATGTTCTCTATGTTTGTTTGGTTTTGTCTTGTTGGTGCACCTGTTTCGTCTTATGTATTGATTATGTCACCTATAAGTTTCCTTTGGTTTTGTTTGCAGTTGTGTGTTGTTGTCCGCCTGTCCGCTGGTGTATCTTTATTGTGCTCTAGTTGTTAGTGTTTTTACGCACTGTTTGCGTAATCGCTCGCCTCCTGTGTTTGAGGCCCGTTATTTTTGTTATTGTCTTTGTGACAATTAAAGTCGTTTCGACTAAGCTTCTGTGTCCTGCGCCTGACTCCAACACCGCATCCACATCCGCTTGTGACAGAACAACACACCATACTATGGAGTCAGCAGGAGCAGCGGCGGCGACCGAGTCGCTGGAGGATCGGGTCAGCTGCCAGGACGCCAGGATCCAGCAACTCGGCTCCGCCATGCAGGAGGTGATGAACACCCTGCGCCGATGGGAAAGGGGAGGCGTGCCCACACCTCCTCCTACATTACCACCACCATCGGCCAGCCCCACCAGACCAGCTCTGGAATCCAGTGGGATTCGGCTCTCGCTCCCGAGGGCGTATGATGGCACCGCAGCCGGGTGTCAGGGGTTCCTCCTTCAGGTGGAACTCTACCTGGCCACCATACACCCGGCGCCCTCAGGATACGAGAGCGTTTCCGCCCTCATCTCCTGTCTCTCCGGCAAGGCGTTGGAGTGGGCCAACGCCGAATTGAGGGGAATAGACGTCGCCACCATCAGCTACGCGGAGTTCTCCCGCCGCTTCAGGGCTGTTTTCGATCACCCTCCTGAGGGTAAAGCGGCGGGGGAGCGTCTGTTCCACCTCCGACAGGGGAAGAGGAGCGCACAGGAGTTCGCCCTGGATTTCCGGACTCTAGCGGCGGATGCGGGGTGGAATGAGAGGGCCCTCATCGACCACTATCGGTGTAGCCTGCGTGAGGACGTTCGTCGAGAGCTGGCCTGCAGGGACACCAATCTGTCCTTCGACCAGCTGGTGGACATGTCCATCCGACTGGATACCCTGCTGGCCACCCGCGGACGTCCCGAGTTGGGGCCGTCCATTCCATCCCCCAGCACCTCCGAGCCGAGCCCTATGGAGCTCGGGGGTGCTGGCGCTAGAGAGAGAAGGAGAGAGAACCCAAGGGGGGCCGTCCCCTGCACCAACTGTGGCCGTGGAGGACACACTGCGGCTAGGTGCTGGGGAGGGTCTCCAGGGAATCGGGGCAACAGGTCGCGCACTGGGGAGTCATTTCAGGTGAGTAGGCGCCCCACTCACCCAGAGCTCTCTGTTGTTCACTTGTGTATACCTGTGGTATTTCCTCAGGTTGCATCTCATTCCCAGCATAAGGCGCTAGTCGATTCAGGCGCAGCTGGGAATTTTATTGATCGGACATTTTGTACTAAGTTAGGGATTCCCCTCCTGCCCGTTGATGCACCCTTCCCTGTCCATGCCCTAGATAGCCGCCCGTTGGGATCTGGGTTGATTAGGGAGGTCACAGCGCCACTAAAGATGAAGACGCAGGGGGGTCATGAGGAGATCATTCAGTTGTACCTGATTGACTCTCCTGCGTATCCCTTGGTGCTGGGGCTTCCTTGGTTAATCACCCATGACCCCACCATTTCGTGGCAACAGAGGGCTCTCAAGGAATGGTCTGACCAGTGTGTTGGGCGATGTTTAGGTGTTTCCGTTGGGGCCGACCACGGTGGAGAGTCCGAACCAAGTGCCCGCAATGCACATTCCCCCTGAGTATGAGGATTTGGCACTCGTGTTCAGCAAGACGAGGGCGACGCGTTTGCCACCTCATAGACAGGGAGATTGTGCGATAAACCTCCAGACAGGTGCGGCACTCCCGCGGAGCCATGTGTATCCTCTGTCTCAAGAGGAGACGGCGGCTATGGAGACATACATAGCTGAGTCCCTGAGACAAGGATACATACGGTCCTCCACTTCTCCTGCGTCCTCGAGTTTATTTTTTGTGAAGAAGAAGGATGGAGGGTTGCGCCCGTGAATTGATTACCGTAGTCTCAATCAGATCACTGTTAAATACAGTTACCCTCTTCCTCTGATTGCGAGTATGACTGAATCATTGCGCGGAGCGCGTTTCTTCACAAAACTGGATCTCAGGAGCGCCTATAACTTGGTGCGCATTAGGGAGGGAGATGAATGGAAGACTGCATTTAGTACCACCTCAGGTCATTATGAGTATCTTGTCATGCCATACGGGTTAATGAATGCTCCTTCAGTCTTCCAATCATTTGTGGACGAGATCTTCCAGGACCTGCATGGGCAGGGTGTGGTAGTGTACATTGACGACATCCTAGTGTACTCTTCTACATGAGCCGAGCATGTAGCCCTGGTGCGCCGAGTGTTGGGTAGGCTGTTGGAGCATGACTTGGATGTCAAGGCAGAGAAATGTCTGTTTTTCCAGGAGTCCATCTCCTTCTTGGGTCATCGGTTGTCTGCGTCAGGGGTGAAGATGGAGATTGACCGTGTGTCAGCCGTGCGTAACTGGCAAACCCCAACCACTGTTAAAGAGGTGCAGCAGTTTTTGGGATTTGCCAATTACTACCAGAGGTTTATCCGGGGTTTTGGACAGGTGGCAGCTCCCATTACTTCCCTGCTGAAGGGGGGCCCGGTGCGTTTGCAGTGGTCGGCTGAAGCGGACAGGGCGTTTAGTAAACTGAAGGACCTGTTCACTTCGGCTCCGGTGCTGGCGCACCCGGACCCCACTTTAGCGTTCCAGGTAGAGGCGGACGCGTCAGAGGCCGGTATTGGGGCAGTACTGTCGCAATGCTCCGGCACGCCTCCTAAGCTCCGTCCCTGCGCTTTTTATTCTAAAAAGCTCAGCCCGGCGGAACGTAATTATGACGTAGGGGACAGGGAGCTGTTAGCCGTGGTTCAAGCCCTAAAGGTGTGGAGGCATTGGCTTGAGGGGGCTGAACACCCTTTTCTCATTCTGATTGACCATCGTAACCTGGAGTACATCCGGGCAGCTAGGAGATTGAACCCTCGTCAGGCTAGGTGGAACATGTTTCTGACCCGGTTCGTTTTTAAGATCACTTACATCCCAGGGTCCCAGAACGGTAAGGCAGACGCCCTGTCCCGGCGGTATGACACAGAGGAGAGGTCCAGTGAGCCCACTCCCATACTGCCGGAGTCTTGTCTTGTGGCCCAGTGTAAGGCGCCTAGACACCTGCCCAGGGGAAAGTTACAACCCCTGCCCGTTCCACAACGGCCGTGGTCTCACCTCTCGGTGGACTTTGTCACGGACCTTCCCCCCTCTCAGGGGAATACCACTATTCTGGTCGTTGTGGATCGGTTCTCTAAGGCCTGTCGTCTCATCCCAATACCGGGTCTCCCTACTGCCCTACAGACCGCTGAGGTTTTGTTCACCCACGTCTTCCGGCACTACGGGGTTCCCGAGGATATAGTGTCTGATCGGGGTCCCCAATTCACCTCTAGAGTCTGGAGGGCGTTCATGGAACGCTTGGGGGTCTCGGTTAGCCTTACCTCGGGTTTCCACCCTGAGAGTAATGGGCAGGTGGAGAGAGTGAACCAGGATGTGGGTAGGTTTCTGAGATCATATTGCCAGGGCCGGCAGGAGGAGTGGTCGGGGTATATCCCCTGGGCAGAGATGGCTCAGAACTCTCTTCGCCACTCCTCTACTAACCTGACCCCTTTCCAGTGCGTGTTAGGGTATCAGCCGGTTCTGGCACCATGGCATCAGAGCCAGATCGAGGCTCCTGCGGTGGATGAGTGGTTTCGACGCTCGGAGGAGACGTGGAACGCTGCACACGTACATCTGCAGCGGGCCATCCGCAGGCAGAAGGCGAGCGCCGATCTCCACCGCAGTGAGGGTCCAGTATACGCACCTGGAGATCGAGTCTGGCTCTCGACTCGAAACCTGCCCCTTCGCCTGCCCTGCCGGAAGCTTGGCCGGCGGTTTGTGGGCCCATTTAAAGTCCTGAGGAGATTGAACGAGGTGTGTTACAAGTTGCAACTGCCTAATGACTATCACATTAACCCCTCGTTCCATGTGTCTCTCCTCAGGCCGGTGGTAGCTGGTCCACTCCAGGACAGTGAGATAAGAGAGACCCCTCCGCCCCCACTGGACATCGAGGGGGCTCCGGCGTACTCAGTCCGGTCCATCGTGGATTCGAGACGTCGGATGGGGGTCTACAATATCTCGTGGAGTGGGAGGGGTACGGTCCGGAGGAACGGTGCTGGGTGCCTAGGAGGGACATTTTAGATCCATCCCTCCTGACTGAGTTCCACCGTAGTCATCCTACGCGCCCTGCTCCACGTCCTCCTGGCCGTCCCCGAGGCCGGGGTCGGTGCACGGCTGGGGCCGCGCGTCAAGGTGGGGGTACTGTCACGAATTCCGCCGAGACTGCTCCTCCTCCTTGTTCGGGCAGGCTTCGGCGTTCGTCGTCCCCGGAGTACTAGCTGCTACCGCTTGATGTTCTCTATGTTTGTTTGGTTTTGTCTTGTTGGTGCACCTGTTTCGTCTTATGTATTGATTATGTCACCTATAAGTTTCCTTTGGTTTTGTTTGCAGTTGTGTGTTGTTGTCCGCCTGTCCGTTGGTGTATCTTTATTGTGCTCTAGTTGTTCGTGTTTTTACGCACTGTTTGCGTAATCGCTCGCCTCCTGCGTTTGAGGCCCGTTATTTTTGTTATTGTCTTTGTGACAATTAAAGTCGTTTCGACTAAGCTTCTGTGTCCTGCGCCTGATTCCAACACCGCATCCACATCAGTTTGTGACAGCCATTCATATATATGACCGACCACCTCGATTCTGTCTCATGTAGCAACATTTGAAATGTTTTTTTATTTTATTTTTTACATTGGATAAAAGTAGAGACTCAGAGCTACAAAATGGTAAATCATACACTGCAGTTGAGGAACAATGGGAAAGTAATTCTGCTTTGAAAGTTGATAAACTTGTAATCCCATTTTTGAGAAAATGGGCCTTAAATGTTTTGGTACACCTACTGGAAAGCTCTTCTTTGTCTACACCTATTCAGCATCGTTCACACCCTCTTAAGCCTTAGCCCCACCCATCTCGTTAAGGATTCACGTGAGGCCATGTGCTAAACAGGGTGAGTAAGGTAGTGTAGTAAACAACCAAAGATTTCAAGACTAAAAGTGGTGAAAGTAGTAGCCTACAATAAGGAAAAACACCAGGTAAAAATACACTATCTAGTCCTTGGCCTATATCCTAATCTGACTTTGGTGCAGGTCATGTTGTTCTTCACATTAGTCTCTGGTAAACACGCACTATATCAAATAAGATTATTTGTCACATGCACAGGATACAGAAGGTGTAAACGGTACAGTGAAATGGTTACCGGTACTTGCATATTTGCATAGTACACAATGTGCTTAAAGTACTTCAATTTGGCACTCTGAAATTCAAGTACTTGAATTCCTTGAAAATCAGACATTTTCTCAAGTTGTTACTTGAAAATTACTTGAATTAAAATGAGAGAACAGAAAATGATAATATGTTAATATGAAAAATATTAGAAAAATCTATTGGTCTTGCGAATTAATTTCCAGTCAGACTACAAAGTTTTATTTCCTCACGTGTTTCGCGCTCTGGATGCCAGGCGAGCTCGCTCATTGCACCCACACTGCCACTCAGCCAGGCAGGTACAGAACTGACTGATTAGGCGCAGCCAAACGTCACATCGATAGCTAAAATGCCGGGCAAATGTAGATCCAATCCTTCCCGGCAGGATATTGATGTTTATGAACAGGTTTTGCCAGACCCAAACGGGGATGTAGTGGAAGGTAAATGCTGTTTACGCACCTTTTTATTTGTTAAATAGCGTTGACTCACCTTTTGTATTTTGTTAATTATCATTTATCCACTTATTATTGTGTTCCCAGCGTTGATCAACGCTCAGAAGGCTTCTTGATCTGAGTTGTAATCGTGCCTACCTCTGAGAACGAGTGGAATCATGTTCGCCTGCTCCCCCGGATTTGCCTTGTTAGCAGTGCATTCATTCACCACTCTGTCCAACGGGAAACTCCTCCCACCACATAGGCCGAGAGGTGAAACGAACTACCTCAGCCCAGACCTACAGTGGCAAGTAGCAGAGAGACGCCGCTGACAGAGGGAATTTTCTTAACATCCCTCGAACCCTGCCGTGCCAACAGAACCCCTGACTCTCGGAGAATGAGTGTAAAACTGGTAAATAGTCACTGATATTTCAGTCAGATGTCTAGCTAGCTAGGTAGCTCAAGGGCTCTAGCTATTAGCCAGGTAGATAGCTATAACTTGCTGGCTAGAAGGAGGAAGTTAGAAGCTAACGTTGAACGGAGCCTGACCTCAGCAGGAGCAGTTGACTGAAATTAAGCTAGCTATAATCAAAAGATGCGCTACTATAAGTTCTCATAACAAAGTACCTTTACTTTATAGAAAGTTGTGAGACAGAGAGTGGTGAGTCAGGCTGCAATGAAAGAGGCAAAGGAGATACACAGTGAGAGGAAGCATTGAAGCAAGCAGGGAGAGAGTTTAGTAGTGCAGTGGTTCCCAAACTTTGGGTCCGGGACCCATGTGGGGTCCCCTCCTAAAATGTAAATAGGGTCCCCTGAGAAAATCTTTAATCTTATCAAACACAATAACTTGTTTCTCTTCAAATGGGTATAGAATACAACATTTTAGAGTCAAGTAAGGGCCTTTTACTGTCAGAATTCACATTATGTGTTGGGACAGCCTGCTGGACCAAAAAATGTAGTGAAATATATAAAGACATAAATATAAAGACAATTTAATATTATTATCATGTACACTGAACAAAAATATGCAACAATTTCAAAGATTTTACTGAGTTCCAGTTCATATAAGGAAATCAGTCAACATCATCAGCACTGACTTACCACTTGTGTGTAGTAAATAACTAGTGAAACACTTATTATTGAGTAGAACTTGTAAGGTAGTGATACATAGTAATAAGTTAGTTGGTTTTTTCATGAGGTTGTGGCGATGTACTGCCATCCGGTGGCGACTAGAAACAATTGCCTAATAGGAACTATTACAAATTGATGATCCTTCAAAGTAAACATTAATGCTTGAAAAAGTCTGTACAAACCCTGATAGTAGCAATATCAAAAATAGAATTGTTTTATTTTATAAATATTTTATCATTATTACATTATGCATATCCACACACACTTGTCTAAATTGATGGGTCATGTGAAAAAAATGCTATAACCACCCCCCAGCCACATCTAGCTAATTGGATGGGTGACTATTGTCTAGACGTACACATGTTCATGAAATACAATAGATGGCTGTAATCACCCCCAGACACACCTGGCTAACTTGATGGGTCATGTAATCATCTGGCGAAGTGGAGTCTTCTATTTAGACATGTAGCTAGTTAGCTAGCTAGCTAAACAATTAACCATAATCCCAACTAGCAATACAATCGGATTGTCATAGCTAGCCACCATGCATGAAATGCTGTAGTATGAGTCTGCAGGTAGCTAAACCTAACCAACTAGGTTAAATGTCAGCTAGCTAGCTAACATTAGGCTATAACTAGCAATGCAAATGGATTTCTGAGATACAAATAATATTACTACACAGATCATACACGCAACATGAGTTAGCGAGCCAGCAAGCTAACGTTCGCTAGCTAGCTAACAGAACGCTTTAACTTGCAATGAAAACTACTTTTTTACAAAATGTTGAAACGTATAATATCTGAAAATGTATCTAGACTCTTACCCGTATACATGGATGAACGCTTCACGGCAGACTGGAACCCCTTTTAAGTAAGACGTCCTTTGTCGTTTCCGTTTTGTTTGTACAGCTTGTTTGGCCCGCGTTGTGTCAAGTCACTCCAGTTCACACTGACAGAGTGCAGAAAGTAGTCCATCACAACTTTTGCCCACTGATCTTTGTCGATAGCACCTGCTAAATTCAGGGCAGCAATGTTGTTGAGAGCAGTAGAAACACTTTTGCAGTTCTCCATGGCTAACGTTATATCCAAATTAAAAAAAAACTGCGGTAGCAAGGATTATCTACTTATACTGAGCAGCTCATGTTATAGACAGAAGATGCTACATGGCAGACCAATCTGAACTCATCTCTCAGCATGTCCAGCCCATCCATTATCTCAGCCAATCATGGCTAGCGGGAAGGTTCCAGTCTTTTTCCTTGGCTAAACCAAAGCTTGTAATCTAACAATTTTATTTGTATTTACAGATGGCATACAAGTTTGTTATTAAGGCACATGAACGTTCACATGTTCCAGAAGGCATTTCTGCCCCAAAAAACACATTTTGAAAAAATAAAATGTTTACTTTCAAATGCCTCTCCTGTGAAGGAGTGACATATGACATCAACATGCAATTTTTGGGGCAGAAATACCTTCTGGAACATGTGGATTTTCATGTGCCTTACTGACATGGCAGATTCGGATGGGACTTAAATTACTGATGTGGTTATTTGTGCTCGTGCACATAATTACATAACCCTATCTCCCCCAGTAAAACTAATCCTGTGCGAATACGGCTTAAAGCCCTATTCAGACGGAATACATTTTACTTGGGGAGCTAAGGTAATGTAAGTATGTGCTCGAGCACAAATCCCCACATCTGTACTTTTATCCCCGTCCAAATCTGCCATGTCATTAATTTTTACTTGGCAGGAAGGTTATTATCTTAGCCCTAAAAACCTACTGTTTTTCGGCAAACTCCCAGGTCCTCTGATAATACTTATCCAATGCCGTTCTGTGAGCTTGTGTGGCCTACCACTTCGCGGCTGAACCGTTGTTGCTCCAAGACGTTTCCACTTCACAATAACAGCACTTACAGTTGACCGGGGCAGCTCTAGCAGGAGAAATGTGACGAACTGACTTGTTGGAAAGGTGGCATCCTATGACGGTGCCACGTTCAAAGTCACTGAGCTCTGAAGTAAGGCCATTCTACTGCCAATGTTTGACTATGGAGTTTGCATGGGTGTGTGCTCGATTTTATACACCTGTCATCAACGGGTGTGGCTGAAATAGTCAAATCCACTCATTTGAAGGGGTGTCTACATACTTTTGAATATATAGTGTATGTAATGGGGAATTGATTGACACTAACAATCAAATGCAAACAATTCACACAATGAAGATATGAGACTATGAATGTGCACAAATTGGTGGGAGAGAGCGCATTCTGGAGAGAGACGTGCATTGTGCATCTTAGCCACACTCCTCTTCTTCTTGGACTGTGCAATCCCCGCGGCCTCCACAATGGATTAGTCTCGGCCTCCGCAATGGATTAGTTCACTGAGATGGGTGCGAATAAGACAGGTGTCTTGTGTGCCATAAAAAATATATGTACACTACCGTTCAAAAGTTTGGGGTCACTTAGAAATGTCCTTGTTTTTGAAAGAAAAGCAAATGTTTTGTCCATTAAAATAACATCAAATTGATCAGAAATACAGGGTAGACATTGTTAATGTTGTAAATGGCTATTGTAGCTGGAAACGGCTGATTTCTTATGGAATATCTACATAGGCGTACAGAGGCCCATTATCAGCAACCATCAGTCCTGTGTTCCAATGGCATGTTGTGTTTGCTAATCCAAGTTTATCATTTTAAAAGGCTAATTGATAATTAGAAAACCCTTTTGCAATAATGTTAACACAGCTGAAAACTGTTGTGCTGATTAAAGAAGTAATAAAACTGGCCTTTTTTAGACTAGTTGAGTATCTGGAGCATCAGCAATTGTGGGTTCGATTACAGGCTCAAAATGGCCAGAAACAAATAACTTTCTTCTGAAACTCGTCAGTCTATTCTTGTTCTGAGAACTGAATGCTATTCCATGCGATAAATTGCCAAGAAACTGAAGATCTCGTACAACGCTGTGTACTACTCCCTTCACAGAACAGCGCAAACTGGCTCTAACCAGAATAGAAAAGGAGTGGGAGGCCCCGGTGCACAACTGAGCAAGAGGACAAATACATTAGAGTGTTTAGTTTGAGAAACAGACGCCTCACAGGTCCTCATCTGGCAGCTTCATTAAATAGTACCCGCAAAACACCAGTCTTAACGTCAACAGTGAAGAGGCGACTCCGGGATGCTGACCTTCTAGGCAGAGTTGCAAAGAAAAAGCCATATCTCAGACTGGCCAATAAAAATAAAAGATTAAGATGGGCAAAAGAACACAGACACTGGACAGAGGAAGATTGGAAAAAAGTGTTATGGACAGACGAATCGAAGTTTGAGGTGTTCGGATCACAAAGAAGAACATTTGTGAGACGCAGACCAAATGAAAAGATGCTGGAGGAGTGCTTGATGCTATCTGTCAAGCATGGTGGAGGCAATGTGATGGTCTGGGGGTGCTTTGGTGGTGGTAAAGTGGGATATTTGTACAGGGTAAAAGGGATCTTGAAGAAGGAAGGCTATCACTCCATTTTGTAACGCCATGCCATACCCTGTGGACGGTGCTTGATTGGAGCCAATTTCCTCCTACAACAGGACAATGACCCAGAGCTCCAAACTATGCAATAACTACTTAGAGAAGGAGCAGTCAGCTGGTATTCTGTCTATAAAGGAGTGGCCAGCACAGTCACCGGATCTCAACCCTATTGAGCTGTTGTGGGAGCAGCTTGACCGTATGGTACGTAAGAAGTGCCCATCAAGCCAATCCAATTTGTGGGAGGTGCTTCAGGAAGCATGGGGTGAAATCTCTTCAGATTACCTCAACAAATTGACAACTAGAATGCCAAAGGTCTGCAAGGCTGTATTTGCTGCAAATGGACGATTCTTTGACGAAAGTAAAGTTCGAAGGACACAATTATTATTTCAATTAAAAATTATTATTTCTAACCTTGTCAATGACTACATGTCCTATGCATTTTGCTATATTTCCTATTCAAACTCATTTCATGTACAGTTGAAGTCGGAAGTTTACATACACCTTAGCCAAATAAAATTTAACTCAGTTTTTACAATTCCTGACATTTAATCCTAGTAAAAATTCCCTGTTTTAGGTCAGTTAGGATCACCACTTTATTTTAAGAATGTGAAATGTCAGAATAATAGTAGAGAGAATTATTTATTTCAGCTTTTATTTCTTTCATCACATTCCCAGTGGGTCAGAAGTTTACATACACTCTATTAGTATTTGGTAGCATTGCCTTTAAATTGTTTAACTTGGGTGAAACGTTTCGGGTAGCCTTCCACAAGCTTCCCAGAATAAGTTGGATGAATTTTGGCCCATTCCTCCTGACAGAGCTGGTTTAACTGAGTCAGGTTTGTAGGGCACCTTGCTCGCACACGCTTTTTCAGTTCTGCCCACACATTTTCAATAGGATTGAGGTCAGGGCTTTGTGATGGCCACTCCAATACCTTGACTTTGTTGTCCTTAAGCCATTTTGCCACAACTTTGGAAGTATGCTTGGGGTCATTGTCCATTTGGAAGACCCATTTGCGACCAAGCTTTAACTTCCTGACTGATGTCTTGAGATGTTGCTTCAATATATCCACATAATTCTCCTTCCTCATGATGCCATCTATTTTGTGAAGTGCACCAGTCCCTCCTGCAGCAAAGCACCCCCACAGCATGATGCTGCCACCCCGTGCTTCACGGTTGGGATGGTGTTCTACGGCTTGCAATCAACCCCCTTTTTCCTCTAAACATAACGATGGTCATTATGGGCAAACAGTTATATTTTTGTTTCATCAGACCAGAGGACATTTCTCCAAAAAGTACGATCTTTGTCCCCATAGGCTGGCAAACCGTAGGCTGGCTTTTTTATGGCGGTTTTGGAGCAGTGGCTTCTTCCTTGCTGAGCGGCCTTTCAGGTTATGTCGATATAGGACTCGTTTTACTGTGGATATAGATACTTTTGTACCTGTTTCCTCCAGCATCTTCACAAGGTCCTTTGCTGTTGTTCTGGGATTGATTTGCACTTTTCGCACCAAGGTACGTTCATCTCTAGGAGACAGAACGCGTCTCGTTCCTGAGCGGTATGACGGTTGCGTGGTCCCATGGTGTTTATACTTGCGTATTATTGTTTGTACAGATGAACGTGGTACCTTCAGGCGTTTGGAAATTGCTCCCATGGATGAACCATACTTGTGGAGGCCTACACATTTTTTTCTGAGGTCTTGGCTGATTTCTTTTGATTTTCCCACGATGTCAAGCAAAGAGGCACTGAGTTTGAAGGTAGGCCTTGAAATACATCCACAGGTACACCTCCAATTGACTCAAATCATGTCAATTAGCCTATCAGAAGCTTCTAAAGCCATTACATCATTTTCTGGAATTTCCCAAGCTGTTTAAAGGCACAGTCGACTTAGTGTATGTAAACTTCTGACCCACTGGAATTGTGATACAGTGAATTATAAGTGAAATAATCTGTCTGTAAACAATTGTTGGAAAAATTACTTGTGTCATGCACAAAGTAGATGTCCTAACCGACTTGCCAAAACTATAGTTTGTTAACAAGAAATTTGTGGAGTGGTTGAAAAACAAGTTTTAATGACTCCAACCTAAGTGTATGTAAACTTCCGACTTCAACTGTATGTTGTCATGGAAAACAAGGACATTTCTAACATTTTGCCTAGACTCTGAAGACTGAGCTGCCTCATGCTAGCCAGATGGAAAACAACGGCATAAGACATAACGCAGCACTGCCTCTCGCCCCAAGCATTGCCTCAGTGAACTGTCCTTGCTGTCTGGGATTCTTGGGACGTCCCTACCCTACCCCATTGAAATTGAAATTTAAAATGGTTAAGGTAAAGGTTAAGGTTTGGGTTATTGTTAGGGTAGGGATTAAGTGTAGGGACGTCCCAAGGATCCCGGATAGCACCAAGTACTCTCACATAGGGCTGTGGCGGTCATGATATTTTGTCAGCCGGCTATTGTCATGCAAAAGTATGCCAGACTCACGGTAATTGACCATTAATGTATGCATATGGATTTATCATCACCATAGAAAGCGCTGTCCATTTCGTTGTGCTAGGCTTGAAACAACGTCTACAACGACCATGTTTTACACTCAGTTTCAACTAGGGTTGAATATTTTCCCTGTATTTTACAAATGTTCCATCCGGAGAATATATTTCTCCCAGGTAACCCAGTATTTCCCGCGAAAACCGGAAGTGTCATTCAAAAGCATTATAAAGTATATAAATAGGCCTATGTCTGGATTTGATTAGAGCTTTGATCGAAAATTCAAGCCTGATGCTACCTGAGCCATACATTAAATACATTTTATGTGCCCTACATTAAAATACATTTTAATGAGCCAAAGCCCAAATGATTGTGCTGTTAGCCAAGACATATATGATATAGGCTACTGCACATTATGCACGACAGTAAAACAAAAGCCTATAGATGTAGCTAGCTATATGCGCTCTTGGGTAAATAAATGAAACTAGGTCCAGTAGGCTAATCTTTTTGAGTGTGAACTGTATTACTGTACTGTGTTGTATTATACTTCATTATATGGACTGGAATTACTCACATCGTTCAAACCATGATAAAGCAGGGAGAGAACATGCTATTCTGGTGCAGCACATGCAGCCTACAAAGTTACAAGTATACAGTAGGCTAGCAAATTAGATTTTAATTTTGAAATATAATAGGATCTATTTGTATAATTAGTAGGCTGACACATACATTTCATAATATTTCCCCTAATGTTATTAGCCTACCTCTTGCGCTCTCTATTGTTGCTTCATTCCTTCGCTTTTAACAGTTAAATAAAATAAGTTTTGTTGTCCTTATCTTCATCATTCTAATGACATCCTTGAATAATATAGATTTAGATGCAGAAGGCTTTCACTTCTCTTCACGAAGATTGAATGGTTACTGGTCTGAAAAGATACAGTGGGGGAAAAAAGTATTTAGTCATCCACCAATTGTGCAAGTTCTCCCACTTAAAAAGATGAGAGAGGCCTGTAATTTTCATCATAGGTACACGTCAACTATGACAGACAAATTGAGAGAAAAAAAATCCTGAAAATCACATTGTAGGATTTTTAATGAATTTATTTGCAAATTATGGTGGAAAATCAGTATTTGGTCACCTACAAACAAGCAAGATTTCTGGCTCTCACAGACCTGTAACTTCTTCTTTAAGAGGCTCCTCTGTCCTCCACTCGTTACCTGTATTAATGGCACCTGTTTGAACTTGTTATCAGTATAAAAGACACCTGTCCACAACCTCAAACAGTCACACTCCAAACTCCACTATGGCCAAGACCAAAGAGCTGTCAAAGGACACCAGAAACAAAATTGTAGACCTGCACCAGGCTGGGAAGACTGAATCTGCAATAGGTAAGCAGCTTGGTTTGAAGAAATCAACTGTGGGAGCAATTATTAGGAAATGGAAGACATACAAGACCACTGATAATCTCCCTCGATCTGGGGCTCCACGCAAGATCTCACCCCGTGGGGTCAAAATGATCACAAGAACGGTGAGCAAAAATCCCAGAACCACACGGGGGGACCTAGTGAATGACCTGCAGAGAGCTGGGACCAAAGTAACAAAGCCTACCATCAGTAACACACTACGCCGCCAGGGACTCAAATCCTGCAGTGCCAGACGTGTCCCCCTGCTTAAGCCAGTACATGTCCAGGCCCGTCTGAAGTTTGCTAGAGTGCATTTGGATGATCCAGAAGAGGATTGGGAGAATGTCATATGGTCAGATGAAACCAAAATAGAACTTTTTGGTAAAAACTCAACTCGTCGTGTTTGGAGGACAAAGAATGCTGAGTTGCATCCAAAGAACATCATACCTACTGTGAAGCATGGGGGTGGAAACATCATGCTTTGGGGCTGTTTTTCTGCAAAGGGACCAGGACGACTGATCCGTGTAAAGGAAGAATGAATGGGGCCATGTATCGTGAGATTTTGAGTGAAAACCTCCTTCCATCAGCAAGGGCATTGAAGATGAAACGTGGCTGGGTCATTCAGCATGACAATGATCCCAAACACACCGCCCGGGCAACGAAGGAGTGGCTTCGTAAGAAGCATTTCAAGGTCCTGGAGTGGCCTAGCCAGTCTCCAGATCTCAACCCCATAGAAAATCTTTGGAGGGAGTTGAAAGTCCGTGTTGCCCAGCGACAGCCCCAAAACATCACTGCTCTAGAGGAGATCTGCATGGAGGAATGGGCCAAAATACCAGCAACAGTGTGTGAAAACCTTGTGAAGACTTACAGAAAACGTTTGACCTGTGTCATTGCCAACAAAGGGTATATAACAAAGTATTGAGAAACTTTTGTTATGACCAAATACTGATTTTCCACCATAATTTGCAAATAAATTCATTAAAAATCCTACAATGTGATTTTCTGGATTTTTTTTCTCATTTTGTCTGTCATAGTTGACATGTACCTATGATGAAAATTACAGGCCTCTCTCATCTTTTTAAGTGGGAGAACTTGCACAATTGGTGGCTGACTAAATACTTTTTCCCCCACTGTATATGAATTGTGAACTGCGCGATAGATACTGTTTTGATTATAAGTGTTTGATGTGATTTTCGATTGCATTTGCGTTGACGTCAGAGTGGTTAGAGGGACAATAGAGCGCTGAACACCAGGCCTTTGGGACCTGATGGTCTTCAGCAAGTTGGGTACTACTAAAGCATGTCCAGAGTGCATAAGAGGAGATTACTGTGACTCAGCGGTCATGTGGAGTTTTACTGCGGTCAAGACTGCCGGTGTGGCGGTAATACGGTCACAGCTAGTTAGCTGGCTAGATGGGGGTGGCGAAACGTGAATTTGGACGAGTCCCTGACAAATGACAACCCATACATCAAAATGTAGCTACGAAGCGCTACTTTGTAACCTGCTATGTTTTTTTTGCCTTTTTAAATGACAGAGCTTAAGGAATACCCTTCACAAAGAGCAAATATAACACACCCGATTTCTAGGGCTTCACTAAAGGGATGTAATGTTAACGTTACCACAGAGTTGAACGTTCTTAGCACGTCACAGTATATGGCCAGTGCCAGTGCGCATTTTTGGCACTTTATTGAGCTGGCAAGCTTCTATCTACTCAGCACTTACCTTAGAAGCAGTAACAGTTAGTTCTCAGTAGTTCACGCTCCTCTCCAACTGGCGTTGTTGCATTGGGTGATAGTGTCCAGTCTTGCTGTAGCGCGCCAAGGCAAGATAGGCTTATAGCCATGTAAAGAACGCCCTCTTCAGGACAAATAAGTAATGCAACAAAAAAAGTAATTATTTGAAGAACAGCTTTTTTTTGTGCATCTTATATCGGCCTTTTTCGGTGGATTAAACGCCAATACAAATACATCCGTAAAAGGCTAATATCGGCCGACAATATCGGTCAACCGATAAATCGGTCGTACTCTAATATGTATATATCTATTTTTTAGAAAGAATAATATATTTACCTTGACGGAGTGATGCTGAATGTAAAAAATGGCTCAACTTACCCCATTCTCCCCTAGGCCAATATGCACAAAGATGTTGGCAAATTTTCTGGAGAGCCAAAAATAAATCTGAGAATTCTGGATCCTATTTTGACAGGTTGCACATCAAAATATATCAATCATACATTTCCTGGATATGTTATATGAAATAGCATACTTTTTGAATCATAGGCTACCATCTCAGATGTCTTACTTGGCATTGTAAAAAAATTGTCTAGAGCCCTGCAGCTAATGTAAAGGAACTGTTCATAAAAAATAAATGTATTGTTGTATTTGTTGTTGTCGAGCAAAATAGTTACATTTATCAGGATATTACTTTTTGTCCATATCGCCCAGTTCTAACACACACACAACACACACACAAAAGATACACACACACACACACACACACACACACACACACACACACACAGCTCTAACACACACACACACTTGTATCCCCCCCTGTGAGAGAGCTCTGCTATCCTCTGGTACAGTGTGGGCTCCCAGGCAGGCAGACAGGCAGTAGTTCTTCTCAATTGGCTGGTAGTAACGGTTCAGCAGCACCATGTTGCAGCCGGCCACTCTGCTCGAAACTAACCTCCTCCTCTCTCTTCCTCCCCTGCCGGATCACTGCGCCCCACAGCACCCTGGGTAGTGGTGTGTGTGCCCTTTGTTCAGTATAGGCCTACTCTGCCAGGGGAATCAATCCTGAGCTACCCTGGTAAAGCTTAGTGTGGTAATCCCCAAGATTCACACATATTATGCACTTACTGCACACACACACACACACACACACACACACACTCAAGGACACAGGCCTTATCTACTTGTGATCCAGCTGTTATTGAGGAGTCTTTAAAACAACACATGGCCTTCAGCCCAGTAGTCCAGCTGGAGAGGGTCCTTCTAGTTACAGTACCACTTCAAGAGGTTTTGCGTGCACACACACACCATTACCCAGGGTGCTGTGGGGCGCAGCGACCCGAAAGTGGAGGAAGAGAGAGGAGGAGTTTAGTGTGTCCACCCCAAACAGTATTCTAAATACAAATACATTTCATTCAAGTGGTCTTACAGGAGTGCGCATACACACACACGCACACTATCACACACACAGCACTCCCTCAGAGGGCAGACCGGGCTACAAAGAGGCCATTCATGTCCATTCACAGCGCTCCAGCTAAAGACCCAAGGCTAATGCTGCCCAGTGCTCACTGCCCTCCCTCCTTTCCTTGGCTTCTCCAGCTTCAGACAGTTGTGCGCTCCTCTCTTATTCTGCTGCTGTGTGTATCGGCACGCCACCACTGGGCCCGAGTTCTAAGGAAGTGTGTGTGTGTGCATGTGTGTCTGAGAGCGAGTTCTGAACTTAGTAGATCTCAGTAGACACCAAAGACAGATTTGTAGTTGGTGCAGGGTTGTACAGGACAAATGGTGTGTCTGGGTGTGACTATTTTTGTGTCTTTGATTGTAGCCTGTGGTGCTAAAAGCATGATTACGACGGTCACCTGTTGGCCAGATGAGAGTCATGTTGACTTTAGAGAGAGCGTCTCAGATTAAGAGGGGGTGACTGTTGTACCAGTTGAGCTGAAAAATATATGGCAGTTAGAAATCAGAACTGGATGGTCGTCCGAGATCGATGGGAGGGGTTGAGTGGAGCTGATGGCTGGGACTAAAAACAAACAAAAGATAACTAATGTAAAATATTCTGTCCGTGAAATGTATGTAGTATGTACAGTGGGGAAAAAAAGTATTTAGTCAGCCACCAATTGTGCAAGTTCTCCCACTTAAAAAGATGAGAGAGGCCTGTAATTTTCATCATAGGTACACGTCAACTATGACAGACAAAATGAGAAAAAAAATTCCTGAAAATCACATTGTAGGATTTTTAATGAATTTATTTGCAAATTATGGTGGAAAATAAGTATTTGGTCAATAACAAAAGTTTCTCAATACTTTGTTATATACCCTTTGTTGGCAATGACACAGGTCAAACGTTTTCTGTAAGTCTTCACAAGGTTTTCACACACTGTTGCTGGTATTTTGGCCCATTCCTCCATGCAGATCTCCTCTAGAGCAGTGATGTTTTGGGGCTGTCGCTGGGCAACACAGACTTTCAACTCCCTCCAAAGATTTTCTATGGGGTTGAGATCTGGAGACTGGCTAGGCCACTCCAGGACCTTGAAATGCTTCTTACGAAGCCACTCCTTCGTTGCCCGGGCGGTGTGTTTGGGATCATTGTCATGCTGAAAGACCCAGCCACGTTTCATCTTCAATGCCCTTGCTGATGGAAGGAGGTTTTCACTCAAAATCTCACGATACATGGCCCCATTCATTCTTTCCTTTACACGGATCAGTCGTCCTGGTCCCTTTGCAGAAAAACAGCCCCAAAGCATGATGTTTCCACCCCCATGCTTCACAGTAGGTATGGTGTTCTTTGGATGCAACTCAGCATTCTTTGTCCTCCAAACACAACGAGTTGAGTTTTTACCAAAAAGTTATATTTTGGTTTCATCTGACCATATGACATTCTCCCAATCCTCTTCTGGATCATCCAAATGCACTCTAGCAAACTTCAGACGGGCCTGGACACGTACTGGCTTAAGCAGGGGCACACGTCTGGCACTGCGGGATTTGAGTCCCTGGTGGCGTAGTGTGTTACTGATGGTAGGCTTTGTTACTTTGGTCCCAGCTCTCTGCAGGTCATTCACTAGGTCCCCCGTGTGGCTCTGGGATTTTTGCTCACTGTTCTTGTGATAATTTTGACCCCACGGGGTGAGATCTTGCGTGGAGCCCCAGATCGAGGGAGATTATCAGTGGTCTTGTATGTCTTCCATTTCCTAATAATTGCTCCCACAGTTGATTTCTTCAAACCAAGCTGCTTACCTATTGCAGGTTCAGTCTTCCCAGCCTGGTGCAGGTCTACAATTTTGTTTCTGGTGTCCTTTGACAGCTCTTTGGTCTTGGCCATAGTGGAGTTTGGAGTGTGACTGTTTGAGGTTGTGGACAGGTGTCTTTTATACTGATAACAAGTTCAAACAGGTGCCATTAATACAGGTAACGAGTGGAGGACAGAGGAGCCTCTTAAAGAAGAAGTTACAGGTCTGTGAGAGCCAGAAATCTTGCTCTCCAAACTCCACTATGGCCAAGACCAAAGAGCTGTCAAAGGACACCAGAAACAAAATTGTAGACCTGCACCAGGCTGGGAAGACTGAACCTGCAATAGGTAAGCAGCTTGGTTTGAAGAAATCAACTGTGGGAGCAATTATTAGGAAATGGAAGACATACAAGACCACTGATAATCTCCCTCGATCTGGGGCTCCACGCAAGATCTCACCCCGTGGGGTCAAAATTATCGGGAACGAACAGCGCCGGAAGAAGATGGCTGCCGTTTTACAGCCCTCTAACCAATTGTACTATTATGTGTGTTTTTCCGCGTTATTTGTAATTTATTTTGTACATAATGTTTCTGCCATCGTCTCTTATAACCAAAGAGAGCTTCTGGATATCAGGACAGCGATTACTCACCTCGCGTTGGACGAACACTTTTTCTTCAACGAGGCGTTCGCGAAGGATATTCTACAGACTCCCGACAAGGCCCAGATCCCCGTCATTCGCGTGAGGAAGAGACGGAGATATCGTGGGCGCAGATCCGGGTGCCTTGTAAGGATACGACGGCGAACGAGTAAACTGCCTCTCCCATCAATCCTATTAGCCAACGTTCAAGCTTTGGAGAATAAAATGGACGATTTAAGATTACGGTTATCCTACCAACGGGACATTAAAAACTGTAATATCTTATGTTTCACGGAGTCGTGGCTGAACGACGACAATGATATCATTCAGCTAGCAGGCTATACGCTACATCGGCAGGACAGAACGGCAGACTCGGGTAAGACGAGGGGTGGCGGTCTCTGTATATTTGTAAACAACAGCTGGTGCACAAAATCAAATACTAAGGAAGTCTCAAGGTTTTGCTCGCCTGAGGTAGAGTATCTTATGATAAGCTGTAGACCACACTATTTACCAAGAGAGTTTTCATCTATATTTTTCATAGCTGTCTATTTACCACCACAAACCAATGCTGGCATTAAGATTGCACTGAATGAGTTGTACAAGGCCATTAATCAACAGGAAAACGCTCATCCAGATGCAGCGCTCCTAGTAGCAGGGGACTTTAATGCAGGGAAACTTAAATCCGTTCTACCTAATTTCTACCAGCATGTTAAATGTGCAACCAGAGGGGAAAAAACTCTAGACCACCTTTACTCCACACACAGAGACGCATACAAAGCTCTCCCTCGCCCTCCATTTGGCAAATCTGACCATAACTCTATCCTCCTGATTCCTGCTTATAAGCAAAAACTGAAGCAGGAAGCACCAGTGATTCGGCTAATAAAAAAGTGGTCAGATGACGCAGATGCTAAGCTACAGGACTGTTTTGCTAGCACAGACTGGAACATGTTCCGGGATTCTTCAGACAGCATTGAGGAGTACACCACATCAGTCACTGGCTTCATCAATAAGTGCATCGATGATGTCGTCCCCACAGTGACCGTACGTACATACCCCAACCAGAAGCCATGGATTACAGGAAACATCCGCACTGAGCTAAAGGGTAGAGCTGCCGCTTTCAAGGAACGGGACTCTAACCCGGACGCTTATAAGAAATCCCGCTATGACCTCCGACGAACCATCAAACAGGCAAAGAGTCAATACAGGTCTAAGATTGAATCATACTACACTGGCTCTGACGCTCGTCGGATGTGGCAGGGCTTGAAAACTATTACAGACTACAAAGGGAAGCACAGCCGCGAGCTGCCCAGTGACACAAGCCTACCAGACGAGCTAAACCACTTCTATGCTCGCTTCGAGGCAAGCAACACTGAAGCATGCATGAGAGCACCAGCTGTTCCGGACGACTATGTGATCACGCTCTCCGTAGCCGATGTGAGTAAGACTTTTAAGCAGGTCAACATTCACAAGGCCGCAGGGCCAGACGGATTACCAGGACGTGTACTCCGAGCATGTGCTGACCAACTGGCAAGTGTCTTCACTGACATTTTCAACATGTCCCTGACTGAGTCTGTAATACCAACATGTTTCAAGCAGACCACCATAGTCCCCGTGCCCAAGAACTCTAAGATAACCTGCCTAAATGACTACCGACCCGTGGCACTGACGTCTGTAGCCATGAAGTGCTTTGAAAGACTGGTCATGGCTCACATCAACAGCATAATCCCAGAAACCCTAGACCCACTCCAATTTGCATACCGCCCCAACAGATCCACAGATGATGCAATCTCTATCGCACTCCACACTGCCCTTTCCCACCTGGACAAGAGGAACACCTACGTGAGAATGCTATTCATTGACTACAGCTCAGCATTCAACACCATAGTGCCCTCAAAGCTCATCACTAAGCTAAGGATCCTGGGACTAAACACCTCCCTCTGCAACTGGATCCTGGACTTCCTGACGGGCCGCCCCCAGGTGGTAAGGGTAGGTAACAACACATCTGCCACACTGATCCTCAACACGGGGGCCCCTCAGGGGTGCGTGCTCAGTCCCCTCCTGTACTCTCTGTTCACCCATGACTGCATGGCCAGGCACGACTCCAACACCATCATTAAGTTTGCCGACGACACAACAGTGGTAGGCCTGATCACCGACAACGATGAGACAGCCTATAGGGAGGAGGTCAGAGATCTGGCCGTGTGGTGCCAGGACAACAACCTCTCCCTCAACGTGACCAAGACAAAGGAGATGATTGTGGACTACAGGAAAAAAAAGAGGACTGAGCACGCCCCCATTCTCATCGACGGGGCTGTAGTGGAACAGGTTGAGAGCTTCAAGTTCCTTGGTGTCCACATCACCAACGAACTATCATGGTCCAAACACACCAAGACAGTCGTGAAGAGGGCACGACAAAGCCTATTCCCCCTCAGGAGACTAAAAAGATTTGGCATGGGTCCTCAGATCCTCAAAAAATTCTAGAGCTGCACCATCGAGAGCATCCTGACTGGTTGCATCACCGCCTGGTATGGCAACTGCTTGGCCTCTGACCGCAAGGCACTACAGAGGGTAGTGCGTACGGCCCAGTACATCACAGGGGCAAAGCTCCCTGCCATCCAGGACCTCTATACCAGGCGGTGTCAGAGGAAGGCCCTCAAAATTGTCAAAGACTCCAGTCACCCTAGTCATAGACTGTTCTCTCTGCTACCGCACGGCAAGCGGTACCGGAGTGCCAAGTCTAGGTCCAAAAGACTTCTCAACAGCTTCTACCCCCAAGCCATAAGACTCCTGAACAGCTAATCATGGCTACCCGGACTATTTGCACTGCCCCCCCACCCCATACTTTTTACGCTGCTGCTACTCTGTTAAGTATTTATGCATAGTCACTTTAACTCTACCCACATGTACATATTACCTCAACTACCTCAACTAGCCGGTGCCCCCGCACATTGACTATGCAACGGTACCCCCCTGTATATATAGCCTCCCTACTGTCACTTTATTCTATTGTATATATAGCCTCCCTACTGTCACTTTATTTTTACTTCTGCTCTTTTTTTCTCAACACTTTTTTGTTGTTGTTTTATTCTTACTTTTTTGTTTAAAATAAATGCACTGTTGGTTAAGGGCTGTAAGTAAGCATTTCACTGTAATGTCTGCACCTGTTGTATTCGGCGCATGTGACCAATAAAATTTGATTTGATTTGATTTGAAATACTTATTTTCCACCATCATTTGCAAATAAATTCATTAAAAATCCTACAATGTGATTTTCTGGATTTTTTTCCCTCAATTTGTCTGTCATAGTTGACGTGTACCTATGATGAAAATTACAGGCCTCTCTCATCTTTTTAAGTGGGAGAACTTGCACAATTGGTGGCTGACTAAATACTTTTTTCCCCCACTGTATAAGCTGGAAGTAGAAGTCTAAGTATTGTTGTCCATTAGTTTACTCCAATTAGGGGAGGGGTGGTAGGGTTAGGGGAAAAAAAAAATATATATATATATAAAGCTAGCCAGGACTGAGCAGCTGGGTGCTGGTGGTGGTGATGTGTTGCCTCACTTGCAGTGAACTCTCCTCCACCCAGCAACACAAGCTGCATTAACTCTATATCCCACTTCCCTCGCCTCCTCTCACGGGCTCTCTCTCTCTCTCTCTCTCTCTCTCTCTCTCTCTCTCTCTCTCTCTCTCTCTCTCTCTCTCTCTCTCTCTCTCTCTCTCTCTCTCTCTCTCTCTCTCTCTCTCTCTCTCTCTCTCTCTCTCTCTCAATTCAATTTCAATTTAAGGGCTTTATTGGCATGGGAAACGTGTGTTAACATTGCCAAAGCAAGTGAAGTAGATAGTAAACAAAAGTGAAATAAACAATAAATATTAACATTAAACATTACACTCAGAAGTTTCAAAAGAATAAAGACATTTCAAATGTCATATTATGTATATATACAGTGTTGTAACAATGTGCAAATAATCTCTCTCTCTCTCTCTCTCTCTCTCGCTTTCTCCCACGTACACTCACACTGTCTAGCTAACACATGCTGAATTTTGTCTGATTCCCGCTCTCCTCTCCCACACCTTTCTCTCGCTCTCTCGCTCTCTCTCTCTCTCTCTCTCTCTCTCCCTCTCTCTCTCTCTCTCTCTCTCTCTCTCTCTCTCTCTCTCACATTCCCTTGCACATGGTGAATTAAGTTTAATAACCATTCTACCCGTCTCTCTCTCCCTCTTCCCCCCTCTCTCATTCTGTCTCATTGCCTTTGTCTCTGTGCTCCTTGCCAAAGTAAATCCTCTCTCTCTCTCTCTCTCTTCCTCCCTCTGTCTCTCTGCTGTCAGGCCAGGGTGTAGGGTTACTGCTCTGAAGCCTCCATGTTCCACTGCCCTGCCCTGTCCTCCCTCTCAGATGTACTGACGGCTTCAGTACAGCGGGAGAGGACAAGAGGCTTATGGTAAAGTTCAAAAGTTGACCTTCATATCCCTCGTTCTGTCACTCTGTCTTTCTATAGTCCTCCTTTTATATCCTTGTGTGTTGTCCCAACCCTCCTTTTCTTTGACTGCCCTCTCAGTTACAGGGGTTTTCCAGAGCCATGTTTATCAGTATCACCTCACCAGCTCTCTTTCTTTCTCTGTCTACCGAGTACCGATCTCTTTCTCCTCTCTCACTCTGTCTCTCTAGCCCTTTCTCCGCTCTCTCTCTCTCTTTGGCTGTTTACAAGGCCTGGCACTCACATGCTTTTCTCACAGTCTCTTGCCTCTGGCCCAATCTCTCTCTCTCTCTCTCTCTCTCTCTCTCTCTCTCTCTCCGTCTGTCTGTTCAGAGGTTCTCCTGGCCTCTCACATAGAAGGCCTCGTGGGGAGAAGTGCGGGGTATACCTCTGCTTCTCTTCCCAACCTTTAGTCACCTCTCTACAGTAGCACACATAGACCCGAGGGACTCACATAATGTGCCCCCAATAGAAGTGATCCTGTAGTTGTGGGGAGGGGGAGGGGGGGGGGGGGCTACTCTGTTCAGTTCAGTGTAGGCTGGAGGATTAACTCTGGGCTTGTCATTCCAATTAGGAGCACGGTCTCTCCCACTACAGACACAGTAACACTGCAGCTAGCTAGCTCGCCCTGGTTTATTCAGAACTAGTCTCTATAATTCATCTTTCCCCCTTACTTAGTGCTTTCACATCCTCACCTCGATACTCTCTGCATAGCCTACATGAGAGAGAGAGGCCTATATTAATTATGCTTATGAGCATTGTCTGTTCGCAGAGGTGAAATATCGTGGGAACAGAAACATGCTGCATTATGTAATTTGCGTCAAGTCATAATTCTTCTGTATATAGGCCCTTCATGTTATTCTTCTACAATAGTGTATTGTTGTGGTTGAGAGGAGACATAGAGAGGGGAGTTGTGTGGCTCCCTCAAGGCCTTGTGGGCCAGAATCCTAACTAACAGAGGGAGAGAGAAAGTAGGGATGTGGGGGAGAGAGAGAGAGAGCCATCCAGGTTTCAGTCTGTATGTTTACTCGATAATAAAGTCAATGTTGGGTCGAGACAAACAACAAATGTAGAGTTCTGGCATAGAGAGAATATGGAAGTCACCCATCGAGACCATCCCAATTCAGTCAGTGTACTTGCCACGCAATAGAAATCAATGTTTTAATATTGTTTGTCTTGATGAAAGCCTGTTGTTTAACCCTATCTAAAATGGATTCTTGATGCTGCTGTTTCTCCCCTTCTCTTCACTCCGATGTTACACAGTAGATGCTAGAAAAAT